>NC_057803.1:246561856-246616954 GCF_018294505.1 Triticum aestivum
AAAAAACTTCCTATAATGGCACCTGTCTCAAAACACTCAGAAACACCTAAAAATAGGATAGCCAGAAATTTTTTCGAAAAATGCGTTTTCGAAAAATTTTGGGCCTAAACGGAGCGTGGCTACCCGACTCTTTTTTTTTTTTTCCCGAAACCTACTCCGGCAAGGAAACACGAATCGGAATCTAGAGGGATCTCGAAAACAAACCTAATATCACAAGAACTCGGATTGGTGGTGGTATATGGATACGGATTCGAAGCGGTGGCGGATAAGCGGTGGTGGTAGATGGCAGGGGTGATGATGATGGTGCGGCGGCGGCGTGACAACTTATGACCAGAACTCGAAACTCTAAAAGACTAGACTCTAAGACCAGCAACTAGACACGACGATGCAACCGCAAATTCAACAAAGCAAAACCCTAAAAAGATTATGCAAAGGCTCAGATTGGTTCGGATATGATGAACTAACCCTAATTTTTTTTTGTGGCTTTTTCGTGGACTGTAGGTATGAAGAACAGACTCGATCTAAACTACAAAAAACTGTAAAATCTCACCGAGCAACCTGGAAATCTGATACCACTTGATAGAGGCAAAGGTGTCCCGTCTTTCGATGAGATGGTGGATTTCGCTTTGGTGGAAGTCGACTTTGACGATCCGACTACGAACGTGCGAGGTCGTCGCGCCTTAGCAATCGCTAAACCAACTCCGAGAGGTTATTGACCACGCCGGAGCACGATCAACCTGACCACGAAGGTCTGTTTCCTGCGAGCAAACGAAGAACAAGCAAGAAACTAAGATTGCAATCTGGATATTGCGAATATAAGATGAAAGCTTTATTGATCAAGGTGGGGTTCTGTGACGCCTTTGTCTGGTCGTTGAACACAAACGAAGTACGCGAAGTTGCAGCTATGGCGAACTTTTAATCTAAACAAAACCCAAAGTCTAAACGATGCCCTAAGGGCTGTATATATGGAGGAAGAGGGGGGGAATTTCGTGGCCCTTGGTGGAGGGGTCCGAAATCAACCCTATCTCTGTTTCCCCACACATACGGACTCTAAAAATAGCCTATACTTATGTATTTCGAAATTCCATGGGCCTGGCCCAATAATAAGGTGACGCAGCACCTAAAATAGCCTCGGGACGAAATTTATGAAGTGGCGTCTTGTATATTTCGTCCAAGGCTTCATGCACCCATTATGGTGGCTTCAAAGTCCTGAAATCATCACTTGTAACTCCGTTCTTGTTTCCCTTGCGCATGCCATCATCTCCATGCTTGTTCTTGCTCCAATGTTCATCCTTCTCCAAGCTAGGCCCTTCATTTGTAAGCAAAACAAATGTATCCAATTTAGGCAGCATCATATTCTCATGAACATTAGAATCATTACCAAGAAACGAAAGTACCTGGTAATTTAGTTGGCGTGCACGAGCTCTAGTAATTGGTCCAGTATGTATAGCAGCAGGGGCTGTGGGTGTAACAATTGTATTGATGTCCTCATCAATTTGTAAGCAAAACAAATGTATCCAATTTAGGCAGCATCATATTCTCATGAACATTAGAATCATTACCAAGAAACGAAAGTACCTGGTAATTTAGTTGGCGTGCACGGGCTCTAGTAATTGGTCCAGTATGTATAGCAGCAGGGGCTGTGGGTGTAACAATTGTATTGATGTCCTCATCAAACTTATCATGAAGCTCCTTGTTCGATAAGTTCTCCCAGTCAATCTCGTCGGCTTGTGATCCTGGCATGGTTACCAGCAATAGAAACACACAAGAATATGATCCTACAGACTACTAAGAAGTGGTGGTGGTGTATCACAAATCCGTCAAGCAAATCTCAAATTCTTACCAGTTCTTACCCAGCAGCAGGCGGTGATCGGCAACCGTTGTAGTCAAAAACTCTCAAAGCTTGGATAGAGCGATTACCAGGGAGAGTCAAACACACGACGTAGATGTATGTGGAGCTGGGAACGCTTATAGTATGGTAGCAAAAAGGGTCAGCAATAATCAGTTCAGAGATGCAAAGTTGAATAAACGCTCAACGACGGTACTGTGCTGGTCCTAGGCTAGACTGTGCTAGAGACGCGAGCCTAGAACACCAACAAAATCACGGCGCGGCACGTATGCAAGGGAAAAGCACACTCTGAAAATTTTTTTCGCTCTCCTTTTTTTGCGCTCTTTTTTTTTGCGCTGTTTTTTTTTTGCGAAAAATCACTATAATGGCGAGTGTCTCAAAACTCTTCCTAGGTCAAACTGACAGGATGGGCACGAAATTTTTTGTTCGACAATTTTTTTTTTCGACTGCCCGGACCCAAAAACTAGAAACGGGTCAAAACAAACTTCCTATAATGGCACCTGTCTCAAAACACTCAGAAACACCTAAAAATAGGATAGCCAGAATTTTTTTTTTCGAAACCTACTCCGGCAAGGAAACACGAATCGGAATCTAGATGGATCTCGAAAACAAACCTAATATGACAAGAACTCGGATTGGTGGTGGATATATGGTGGTAGATGGCAGCGGTGGTGGTATATGACAGCTGTGGTGATATATGGATACGGATTCGAAGCGGTGGCGGATAAGCGGTGGTGGTAGATGGCAGGGGTGATGATGATGGTGCGGCGGCGGCGTGACAACTTATGACCAGAACTCGAAACTCTAAAAGACTAGACTCTAAGACCAGCAACTAGAAACGACGATGCAACCGCAAATTCAACAAAGCAAAACCCTAAAAAGATTATGCAAAGGCTCAGATTGGTTCGGATATGATGAACTAACCCTAATTTTTTTGTGGCTTTTTCGTGGACTATAGGTAGGAAGAACAGACTCGATCTAAACTACGAAAAACTGTAAAATCTCACCGAGCAACCTGGAAATCTGATACCACTTGATAGAGGCGAGGTGTCCCGTCTTTCGATGAGATGATGGATGTCGCTTTGGTGGCAGTCGACTTTAACGATCCGACTACGAACGTGCGAGGACGTGTGGCTTAGCAATCGCTAAACCAACTCCGAGAGGTTATTGACCACGCCGGAGCACGATCAACCTAACCACGAGGGTCTGTTTCCTGCGAGCAAACGAAGAACAAGCAAGAAACTGAGATTGCAATCTGGATATTGCGAATATAAGATGAAAGCTTTATTGATCAAGGTGGGGTTCTGTGACGCCTTTGTCTGGTCGTTGAACACAAACGAAGTACGCGAAGTTGCAGCTATGGCGAACTTTTAATCTAAACAAAACCCAAAGTCTAAACGATGCCCTAAGGGCTGTATATATGGAGGAAGAGGGGGGGAATTTCGTGGCCCTTGGTGGAGGGGTCCGAAATCAACCCTATCTCTTGTTTCCCCACACATACGGACTCTAAAAATAGCCTATACTTATGTATTTCGAAATTACATGGGCCTGGCCCAATAATAAGGTGACGCAGCACCTAAAATAGCCTCGGGACGAAATTTATGAAGTGTCATCTTGTATATTTCGTCCAAGGCTTCATGCACCCATTATGGTGGCTTCAAAGTCCTGAAATCATCACTTGTAACTCCGTTCTTGTTTCCCTTGCGCATGCCATCATCTCCATGCTTGTTCTTGCTCCAATGTTCATCCTTCTCCAAGCTAGGCCCTTCATTTGTAAGCAAAACAAATGTATCCAATTTAGGCAGCATCATATTCTCATGAACATTAGAATCATTACCAAGAAAGGAAAGTACCTGGTAATTTAGTTGGCGTGCACGAGCTCTAGTAATTGGTCCAGTATGTATAGCAGCAGGGGTTGTGGGTGTAACAATTGTATTGATGTCCTCATCAGATAGCATATTTGTTGTCGTGGATAGATTCTCGAAAATGGCACACTTTATACCATGTCATAAAAGCAATGATGCTGTTAATGTTGCTGATTTGTTCTTTCGTGAAATTATTCGCTTGCATGGTGTGCCAAATACTATTGTTTCAGATCGTGATACTAAATTTCTTAGCCACTTTTGGAGATGTTTATGGGCTAAGTTGGGGACTAAACTGCTTTTTAGTACTACTTGTCACCCCCAAACTGATGGACAAACTGAAGTAGTCAATAGAACGTTGTCTACTATGCTTAGGGCTGTTTTGAAGAATAATAAGAAAATGTGGGAGGAATGCTTGCCTCATATTGAATTTGCTTATAATCGTTCATTGCATTCTACTACTAAGATGTGCCCTTTTGAAGTTGTGTATGGTTTCCTACCTCGTGCACCTATTGATTTGTTGCCTCTTCCATCTTCGGAGAAGGTTAATTTTGATGCTAAACAACGTGCTGAATTGATTTTAAAAATGCATTAGTTAACTAAGGAAAACATTGAGCGTATGAATGCTAAATATAAACTTGCTGGAGATAAGGGTAGAAAACATGTTGTGTTTGCACCTAGAGATCTTGTTTGGTTACATTTGCGTAAGGATAGATTTCCTGATTTGCGCAAATCAAAGCTAATGCCACGTGCTGACGGTCCCTTTAAGGTGTTAGAGAAAATAAATGATAATGCATATAAACTTGAGCTGCCTGCAGATTTTGGGGTTAGTCCCACTTTTAACATTGCAGATTTGAAGCCTTATTTGGGTGAGGAAGATGAACTTCCGTCGAGGACGACTTCATTTCAAGAAGGGGAGTATGATGAGGACATCAATACAATTGTTACACCCACAGCCCCTGCTGCTATACATACTGGACCAATTACTAGAGCTCGTGCACGCCAACTAAATTACCAGGTACTTTCGTTTCTTGGTAATGATTCTAATGTTCATGAGAATATGATGCTGCCTAAATTGGATACATTTGTTTTGCTTACAAATGAAGGGCCTAGCTTGGAGAAGGATGAACATTGGGGCAAGAACAAGCATGGAGATGATGGCATGCGCAAGGGGAACAAGAACGGAGTTACAAGTGATGATTTCAGGACTTTGAAGCCACCATAATGGGTGCATGAAGCCTTGGACGAAATATACAAGATGCCACTTCATAAATTTCGTCCCGAGGCTATTTTAGGTGCTGCGTCACCTTATTATTGGGCCAGGCCCATGTAATTTCGAAATACATAAGTATAGGCTATTTTTAGAGTCCGTATGTGTGGGGAAACAAGAGATAGGGTTGATTTCGGACCCCTCCATCAGGGGCCACGAAATTCCCCCCTCTTCCTCCATATATACAGCCCTTAGGGCATCGTTTAGACTTTGGGTTTTGTTTAGATTAAAAGTTCGCCATAGCTGCAACTTCGCGTACTTCGTTTGTGTTCAACGACCAGACAAAGGCGTCACAGAACCCCACCTTGATCAATAAAGCTTTCATCTTATATTCGCAATATCCAGATTGCAATCTTAGTTTCTTGCTTGTTCTTCGTTTGCTCGCAGGAAACAGACCCTCGTGGTCAGGTTGATCGTGCTCCGGCGTGGTCAATAACCTCTCGGAGTTGGTTTAGCGATTGCTAAGGCGCGACGTCCTCGCACGTTCGTAGTCGGATCGTCAAAGTCGACTTCCACCAAAGCGAAATCCACCATCTCATCGAAAGACGGGACACCTTTGCCTCTATCAGACACAGGTACTGATCTTCCATCTCTACATGAGAATGATGAATGCCTTATCAATTTGAATGCACCATCTGATGAGCTACCCACTACTTTGATCACACCACCTATTTTAGAGGACTACGTTGATAATTTGACTTTGCCATGTGATCAAACAACTGAAATACCAACAATTTTGAGTGCACCCATTGAATTAACTATTGATGCAAAAGAACCAATGTTTAATCATTTTGATATGACCTCTAATCTTGGTGATAGAGGCAAAGGTGTCCCGTCTTTCGATGAGATGATGGATATCGCTTTGGTGGAAGTCGACTTTGACGATCCGACTACGAACGTGCGAGGACGTCGCGCCTTAGCAATCGCTAAACCAACTCCGAGAGGTTATTGACCACGCCGAAGCACGATCAACCTGACCACGAGGGTCTGTTTCCTGCGAGCAAACGAAGAACAAGCAAGAAACTAAGATTGCAATCTGGATATTGCGAATATAAGATGAAAGCTTTACTGATCAAGGTGGGGTTCTGTGACGCCTTTGTCTGGTCGTTGAACACAAACAAAGTACACGAAGTTGCAGCTATGGCGAACTTTTAATCTAAACAAAACCCAAAGTCTAAACGATGCCCTAAGGGCTGTATATATGGAGGAAGAGGGGGGAATTTCGTGGCCCTTGGTGGAGGGGTCCGAAATCAACCCTATCTCTTGTTTCCCCACACATACGGACTCTAAAAATAGCCTATACTTATGTATTTCGAAATTACATGGGCCTGGCCCAATAATAAGGTGACGCAGCACCTAAAATAGCCTCGGGACGAAATTTATGAAGTGGCATCTTGTATATTTCGTCCAAGGCTTCATGCACCCATTATGGTGGCTTCAAAGTCCTGAAATCATCACTTGTAACTCCGTTCTTGTTCCCCTTGCGCATGCCATCATCTCCATGCTTGTTCTTGCTCCAATGTTCATCCTTCTCCAAGCTAGGCCCTTCATTTGTAAGCAAAACAAATGTATCCAATTTAGGCAGCATCATATTCTCATGAACATTAGAATCATTACCAAGAAACGAAAGTACCTGGTAATTTAGTTGGCGTGCACGGGCTCTAGTAATTGGTCCAGTATGTATAGCAGCAGGGGCTGTGGGTGTAACAATTGTATTGATGTCCTCATCAAACTTATCATGAAGCTCCTTGTTCGATAAGTTCTCCCAGTCAATCTCGTCGGCTTGTGATCCTGGCATGGTTACCAGCAATAGAAACACACAAGAATATGATCCTACAGACTACTAAGAAGTGGTGGTGGTGTATCACAAATCCGTCAAGCAAATCTCAAATTCTTACCAGTTCTTACCCAGCAGCAGGCGGCGATCGGCAACCGTTGTAGTCAAAAACTCTCAAAGCTTGGATAGAGCGATTACCAGGGAGAGTCAAACACACGACGTAGATGTATGTGGAGCTGGGAACGCTTATAGTATGGTAGCAAAAAGGGTCAGCAATAATCAGTTCAGAGATGCAAAGTTGAATAAACGCTCAACGACGGTACTGTGCTGGTCCTAGGCTAGACTGTGCTAGAGACGCGAGCCTAGAACACCAACAAAATCACGGCGCGGCACGTAAACAAGGGAAAAGCACACTCTGAATTTTTTTTTCGCTCTCCTTTTTTTGCGCTCTTTTTTTTTGCGCTGTTTTTTTTTGCGAAAAATCACTATAATGGCGAGTGTCTCAAAACTCTTCCTAGGTCAAACTGACAGGATGGGCACGAAATTTTTTGTTCGACAATTTTTTTTTTCGACTGCCCGGACCCAAAAACTAGAAACGGGTCAAAACAAACTTCCTATAATGGCACCTGTCTCAAAACACTCAGAAACACCTGAAAATAGGATAGCCAGAATTTTTTTTTTTCGAAACCTACTCCGGCAAGGAAACACGAATCGGAATCTAGATGGATCTCGAAAACAAACCTAATATGACAAGAACTCGGATTGGTGGTGGATATATGGTGGTAGATGGCAGCGGTGGTGGTATATGACAGCTGTGGTGATATATGGATACGGATTCGAAGCGGTGGCGGATAAGCGGTGGTGGTAGATGGCAGGGGTGATGATGATGGTGCGGCGGCGGCGTGACAACTTATGACCAGAACTCGAAACTCTAAAAGACTAGACTCTAAGACCAGCAACTAGAAACGACGATGCAACCGCAAATTCAACAAAGCAAAACCCTAAAAAGATTATGCAAAGGCTCAGATTGGTTCGGATATGATGAACTAACCCTAATTTTTTTTGTGGCTTTTTCGTGGACTATAGGTAGGAAGAACAGACTCGATCTAAACTACGAAAAACTGTAAAATCTCACCGAGCAACCTGGAAATCTGATACCACTTGATAGAGGCGAGGTGTCCTGTCTTTCGATGAGATGATGGATGTCGCTTTGGTGGCAGTCGACTTTGACGATCCGACTACGAACGTGCGAGGACGTGTGGCTTAGCAATCGCTAAACCAACTCCGGGAGGTTATTGACCACGCCGGAGCACGATCAACCTGACCACGAGGGTCTGTTTCCTGCGAGCAAACGAAGAACAAGCAAGAAACTGAGATTGCAATCTGGATATTGCGAATATAAGATGAAAGCTTTATTGATCAAGGTGGGGTTCTGTGACGCCTTTGTCTGGTCGTTGAACACAAACGAAGTACGCGAAGTTGCAGCTATGGCGAACTTTTAATCTAAACAAAACCCAAAGTCTAAACGATGCCCTAAGGGCTGTATATATGGAGGAAGAGGGGGAATTTCGTGGCCCTTGGTGGAGGGGTCCGAAATCAACCCTATCTCTTGTTTCCCCACACATACGGACTCTAAAAATAGCCTATACTTATGTATTTCGAAATTACATGGGCCTGGCCCAATAATAAGGTGACACAGCACCTATAATAAACCTCGGGACGAAATTTATGAAGTGGCATCTTGTATATTTCGTCCAAGGCTTCATGCGCCCATTATGGTGGCTTCAAAGTCCTGAAATCATCACTTGTAACTCCGTTCTTGTTCCCCTTGCGCATGCCATCATCTCCATGCTTGTTCTTGCTCCAATGTTCATCCTTCTCCAAGCTAGGCCCTTTATTTGTAAGCAAAACAAATGTATCCAATTTAGGCAACATCATATTCTCATGAACATTAGAGTCATTACCAAGAAACGAAAGTACCTGGTAATTTAGTTGGCGTGCGCGAGCTCTAGTAATTGGTCCAGTATGTATAGCAGCAGGGCCTGTGGGTGTAACAATTGTATTGATGTCCTCATCAATGCGCAAGGGGATCAAGAACGGAGTTACAAGTGATGATTTCAGGACTTTGAAGCCGCCATAAGGAGTGCATGAAGCCTTGGACGAAATATACAAGCTGCCACTTCATAATATTCGTCCATAGGCTATTCTAGGTGCTACGTCACGTTATTAATGGGCCAGGCCCATGTAATTTCGAAATACTTAAGTATAGGCTATTTTTAGAGTCCGTATGTGTGGGGAAACAAGAGTTAGGGTTGGTTTCGGACCCCACCCTCTAGGGCCACGAAATTCCCCCCTCTTCCTCCATATATACAGCCCTTAGGGCGTCGTTTAGACTTTGGGTTTTGTTTAGATTAAAAGTTCGCCATAGCTGCAACTTCGCGTACTTCGTTTGTGTCCAACGACCAGACCAAGACGTCACAGAACCCCACCTTGATCAATAAAGCTTTCATCTTATATTCGCAATATCCAAATTGCAATCTCAGTTTCTTGTTTGTTCTTCGTTTGCTCGCAAGAAACAGACCCTCGTGGTCAGGTTGATCGTGCTCCGGCGTGGTCAATAACCCTCAGAAGTTGGTTTAGCGATTGCTAAGGCGCGACGTCTCGCACGTTCGTAGTCGGATCGTCAAAGTCGACTCCCACAGAAAACGATAGCCACCATCTCATCGAAACATCGGGACACCTTAGCCTCTATCAAGTGGTATCAGATTTCCAGGTTGCTCGGTGAGATTTTACAGTTTTTCGTAGATTAGATCGAGTATGTTCTTCATACCTACAGTCCACGAAAAAGCCACAAAAAAAATTTAGGGTTAGTTCATCATATCCGAACCAATCTGAGCCTTTGCATAATCTTTTTAGGGTTTTTGCTTTGTTGAATTTGCGGTTGCATCGTCGTGTCAAGTTGCTGGTCTTAGAGTCTAGTCTTTTAGAGTTTTGAGTTCTGGTCATAAGTTGTCACGCCGCCGCCGCACCATCATCATCGCCCATCTACCACTTTTGCTTATCCGCCACCGCTCTGAATCCATATCCATATACCACCACCAATCCGTATCCATATACCACCACCAATCTGTATCCATATACCACCACCGCTACCATATACCACCACCGCTGCTGATAGAGGCAAAGGTGTCCCGTCTTTCGATGAGATGATGGATATCGCTTTGGTGGAAGTCGACTTTGACGATCCGACTATGAACGTGCGAGGACGTCGCGCCTTAGCAATCGCTAAACCAACTCCGAGAGGTTATTGACCACGCCGAAGCACGATCAACCTGACCACGAGGGTCTGTTTCCTGCGAGCAAACGAAGAACAAGCAAGAAACTGAGATTGCAATCTGGATATTGCGAATATAAGATGAAAGCTTTATTGATCAAGGTGGGGTTCTGTGACGCCTTTGTCTGGTCGTTGAACACAAACGAAGTACGCGAAGTTGCAGCTATGGCAAACTTTTAATCTAAACAAAACCCAAAGTCTAAACGATGCCCTAAGGGCTGTATATATGGAGGAAGAGGGGGGAATTTCGTGGCCCTTGGTGGAGGGGTCCGAAATCAACCCTATCTCTTGTTTCCCCACACATACGGACTCTAAAAATAGCCTATACTTATGTATTTCGAAATTACATGGGCCTGGCCCAATAATAAGGTGACGCAGCACCTAAAATAGCCTCGGGACGAAATTTATGAAGTGGCATCTTGTATATTTCGTCCAAGGCTTCATGCACCCATTATGGTGGCTTCAAAGTCCTAAAATCATCACTTGTAACTCCGTTCTTGTTCCCCTTGAGCATGCCATCATCTCCATGCTTGTTCTTGCTCCAATGTTCATCCTTCTCCAAGCTAGGCCCTTCATTTGTAAGCAAAACAAATGTATCCAATTTAGGCAGCATCATATTCCCATGAACATTAGAATCATTACCAAGAAACGAAAGTACCTGGTAATTTAGTTGGCGTGCACGAGCTCTAGTAATTGGTCCAGTATGTATAGCAGCAGGGGCTGTGGGTGTAACAATTGTATTGATGTCCTCATCATCCTCCCCTTCTTGAAATGAAGTCGTCCTCGACGGAAGTTCATCTTCCTCACCCAAATAAGGCTTCAAATCTGCAATGTTAAAAGTGGGAATAACCCCAAAATCTGCAGGCAGCTCAAGTTTATATGCATTATCATTTATTTTCTCTAACACCTTAAAGGGACCATCAGCACGTGGCATTAGCTTTGATTTGCGCAAATCAGGAAATCTATCCTTACGCAAATGTAACCAAACAAGATCTCATGGTGCAAACACAACATGTTTTCTACCCTTATCTCCAGCAAGTTTATATTTAGCATTCATACGCTTAATGTTTTCCTTAGTTAACTCATGCATTTTTAAAATCAATTGAGCACGTTGTTTAGCATCAAAATTAATCTTCTCCGAAGATGGAAGAGGCAACAAATCAATAGGTGCACGAGGTAGGAAACCATACACAACTTCAAAAGGGCACATGATGAGGACATGACTACCTTGGATATGACCAAAAATATTGCATATATGCATATTTGTCAGGTGATTTCTAGTGCAAACTATTCAATAATCTATTTATGTTATCCAGAACAAAAATACTTCACACACTTTTGTGTTTTGTCTAATTGCAGGTGTATGGGACATTTGTACAATCCACATATGAAGATAAGGAAGAAAGAGATGTTTATTTGCTGTCCAAAAAGTTCTCTCACGTCACTTTTGGCCCAAGAGAAGATAGAGTCCAAGTCTCTCACGTTCTGGATTCAGATTCGGACTGCACAGACATACCTGACTCAAAACGCACACAAGTTTTTCATACGGACTCCGAATTGGGTGATTCTTTTTTTGTTGGAAACTAGATTTCGTGCACTTTCCAACCCAATTGGAATCACCTTCAAATTCGTCCGGAGCGTTGAGTTGTGGACAAAACAATCTGATGCTGCAGCAGAATCCGAGTCAAACTACAAGTCCAAAGGTGTTACATCACCTCCACTTGGGCCCATGAGCCTTGTACGACCTAGGGTTAGTTTTAGGCTGCCTTGGGACGTCCTCCCACCTCCTTGGCCGCCACCCCTTGCTCCTATATAAGTAGATCCATCTAGTAGCTTTTTCCTTGGGATTTGTTTAGTTAAAAGTTAGCCATTGCAACTTCGTGTACTTCGTTTGTGTCCAACGACCAGACCAAGACCGCTTACGGATCCCCGCCTTTATCAATACTTCATATATACTCGCAATATTCAGATTGCTTTTATCATATTCTTGCTTGTTCTTCGATTGCTTGCAGGAATAGACCTTCGTGGTCAGGTTGATTGTGCTCCAGCGTGGTCAATAACCTCTCGGAGTTGGTTTAGCGATTGCTAAGGCGCAACGTCGTGCACGTTTGTAGTCGGATCGTCAAAGTCGTCTCCACCAAATCGATAGTTATCATCTCATCGAAAGATCGGGACACCCCGCCTCTATCAAGTGGTATCAGTTTTCAGGTTGCTCGGTGAGATTTTACAGTTTTTCATAGTTTAGATCGCATCTGTCATTCATACCTACAGTCCATGAAAAAGCCATAAAAAAGTTAGATATGTTCATCATTTATCCAAGCCAGTCTGAGCCTTTGCAATTTTCTATTCATTGCTTGCATAGTTGAATTATCGGTTGCATCGTCGTGTTAGTTGCTGGTCTTAGTGTCTCGTTCCTTTAGAGTTTCGAGTTCTGTTCACATTAGTCACGCCGCCGCTGCATCATTATCCCTTCCGCTGTCCACCATCCCATCCATTAATTTCCACCACGTGCTATGCACTATTCATTGTCATAATCATAGTTGAGGTCATTCACATCTTCGCCTGATCCAATCTGCATCTTATCTAGTTTGTCTTGGAAAGAGGGAGAAAAAAAAAGATAGAGGAAAAAAAGAGAGGAAAAAAAAGAAAAAGAGAGAGAAGAAAAAGAAAAAAAAAGCGTGAGAAAAAAAAAGAGAAGAAAAAAAAATCGGATCTATCTAGAATCAATCTCGTACCTGAATTCGGATTGGAATCTGTTTTGCGCACTGTTCAGTAAAACAGGTGTATCTTCCTCATACGAAGTCCGTTTTGGCTCCGTGAGTACTCAAATTGAAGCTAGCGACGAGCCGCATCTAAATAGTTGCAGAAGCTAGTTCAATATTTGACACCTCAAAATCGGCTTCTAAATAGGTCTTTTTGCCCTCTGAAGTTCGTGAACACAACTTGTTCCAATTTTTCAGGCCAGTTTTAGAATTCTTTGACTCCTCATATCAACTCAGAGTTGAGTGATTCTTTTTGCATTGGAAAGCTTGAGTTAGTAGCATTCTTTGAAAGAATTTATCAGAAAATTGGCTCAAACTTTTCAAGAGGAAAGTTGGAGAGAGAGTTGTTGTATATCCTGTTTGGCAGTTGTTTTTCATCATTATCTTTACTGCCGTTGTGATCTTCACTTATATCTTGCTGTCCAGAGCTACTTAGTATCCTTCATTGATGCTAGTTGTGCTACGCCGTCACCTCATTAGTGTTCTAGGCTCGCGTCTCTAGTCCGGTCTAGCCTAGGACCAGCACAGTACCGTCGTTGAGCGTTTATTCAACATTGCATCTTTGAATTGATTATTGCTAATCTTTTGCTACCATATATAGCCAACCCAGCTCCACATATTTCTACACCGTGTATACGTACGCTCCCCTGGCAATTGCTTTACTCAATATTCAAAGTTACTTGACACCGCTGGTTGCCGATCACCGCCTGCTGCATGGTAAGAACTTGTAAGACATTGATATTTGCTTTACTGTGAGCGTTTTACCACCACATCCTAGTAGTTATAGGAACATTATTTTTGGGTTTTGTTTCTTGTTCTACTAATCATGACAGGATCCAGAGTCAATTCATGGGCTTTGTCGATCGCGGGAGACGTGCCACCACCTTTGCAAATACCACAACCGTCACGAGAGGTGCACAAACATCCAAATGCACATGATCAGGTTAATGTATCTATACCACCATTTAATGGTCGTTTTAAACCTGCTTTATATATTGAATGGGAGTTCGACATAAAAAATATATTTGCTTCCCATAATTTCGATGAACATAAAAAGGTTAAGGTTGCGGTTGGTTCTTTCACTGGTTATGCTTTGGTTTGGTGGAGTGAATATTGTCGGTTACATCCTGATTATATACCTACTACTTGGGATGATTTGAAACTTGCCATGCGACATACTTTCGTCCCTGCTTATTATACTCGTGACATGATTAAGAAGTTGCAACACTTAAAACAAGGTAGTGAAACTGTAACAAAATATTATGATGATTTACAAACTACCTTGTTGCATTCCTCTTTAGAAGAAAGTGAAGATGATTTTATGGATAGATTTTGGGGAGGATTAAACCGTGATATTCAAGAGATACTAATTCATGAAGAGTGTTTTCCTATGGACCATTTGTTTCATCTTGCTTGCAAAGCTGAACAGGAAATAAAACGACGTGTTGGCCACGAGGAGAACAAGCGCACGGTGCACATTCCAAGAGTTGATATGATTGTTCCTTCAACTACTAGGCATACTATGACAACCACATCCGTTGTTGTCAGGACTATATCACCTCCACCATGTGACACATCACCCCCGAGAGTGGCTACATCATCTGAGTTGATCATAAGAGGTAATGACAAAGGTACTGATCTTCCATCTCTACATGAGAATGATGAATGCCTTGTCAATTTGAATGCACCATCTGATGAGCTACCCACTACTTTGATCACACCACCTATTTTAGAGGACTACGTTGATAATTTGACTTTGCCATGTGATCAAACAACTGAAATACCAACAATTTTGAGTGCACCCATTGAATTAACTATTGATGCAAAAGAACCAATGTTTAATCATTTTGATATGACCTCTAATCTTGGTGATCATTCTGTGTTGTATGACTTATTGCATGTTTGCTTATTTAAGCATGTTGTAGCATGTAAATTTGATGCAAGTAAGGTTTATTCACCAATGTTGGGATGGTTTAATGATGAACATTGTCAATCTTTTGAAATGAATAAGAGCTTCACTTATATGTGCAAACTGAGTTGCAATATTTTCATGCCTTCTACTTCTAGTGCTCTGATACCACTTGATAGAGGCGGGGTGTCCCGATCTTTCGATGAGATGATAACTATCGATTTGGTGGAGACGACTTTGACGATCCGACTACAAACGTGCACGACATTGCGCCTTAGCAATCGCTAAACCAATCTCCTGAGGTTACTGATGATGCCGGAAGCACGGTCAGCCTGACCACGAAGGTCTATTCCTGCAAGCAATCGAAGAACGAGCAAGAATATGATAAAGCAATCTGAATATTGCAAATATATATGAGGTATTGATAATGGTGGGGATCCGTAAGCGGTCTTGGTCTGGTCGTTGGACACAAACGAAGTACACGAAGTTGCAATGGCTAACTTTTAACTAAACAAATCCCAAGCAAAAGCTACTAGATGGATCTACTTATATAGGAGCAAGGGGTGGCGGCCAAGGAGGTGGGAGGACGTCCCAAGGCAGCCTAAAACTAAATCTAGGTCGTACAAGGCCAATGGGCCCAAGTGGAGGTGATGTAACACCTTTGGACTTGTAGTTTGACTCGGATTCTGCTGCAGCATCAGATTGTTTCGTCCACAACTCAACGCTCTGGACGAATTTGAAGGTGATTCCAATTGGGTTGGAAAGTGCACGAAATCTAGTTTCCAACAAAAAAAGAATCACCCAATTCGGAGTCCGTATGAAAAACTTGTGTGCGTTTTGAGTCAGGTGTGTCTGTGCAGTCCGAATCTGAATCCAGAACGTGAGAGACTTGGACTCTATCTTCTCTTGGGCCAAAAGTGACGTGAGAGAACTTTTTGGACAGCAAATAAACATCTCTTTCTTCCTTATCTTCATATGTGGATTGTACAAATGTCCCATACACCTGACAAATATGCATATATGCAATATTTTTGGTCATATCCAAGGTAGTCATGTCCTCATCATCCTCCCCTTCTTGAAAATAAAGCCGTCCTCGGCGTTGCTTAATCTGAAATGTGGCTAACAAAAGAGACAAGGTGTACATGTTGTATATGTATATGTCATCCATTTTTACTTCCCTTGATTTTTGCATATATGACACATGAATAGATGAGTAACTTGCATAGTTCATAAAATCTAAAGCCAAAAAATTAGCACAAGAAGTAGAAGGCATGAAAATATTGCAACTCAGTTTGCACATATAAGTGAAGCTCTTATTCATTTCAAAAGATTGACAATGTTCATCATTAAACCATCCCAACATTGGTGAATAAACCTTACTTGCATCAAATTTACATGCTACAACATGCTTAAATAAGCAAACATGCAATAAGTCATTTAACACAGAAATATCACCAAGATTAGAGGTCATATCAAAATGATTAAACATTGATTCTTTTGCATCAATAGTTAATTCAATGGGTGCACTCAAAATTGTTGGTATTTCAGTTGTTTGATCACATGGCAAAGTCAAATTATCAACGTAGTCCTCTAAAATAGGTGGTGTGATCAAAGTAGTGGGTAGCTCATCAGATGGTGCATTCAAATTGACAAGGCATTCATCATTCTCATGTAGAGATGGAAGATCAGTACCTTTGTCATTACCTCTTATGATCAACTCAGATGATGTAGCCACTCTCGGGGGTGATGTGTCACATGGTGGAGGTGATATAGTCCTGACAACAACGGATGTGGTTGTCATAGTATGCCTAGTAGTTGAAGGAACAATCATATCAACTCTTGGAATGTGCACCGTGCGCTTGTTCTCCTCGTGGCCAACACGTCGTTTTATTTCCTGTTCAGCTTTGCAAGCAAGATGAAACAAATGGTCCATAGGAAAACACTCTTCATGAATTAGTATCTCTTGAATATCACGGTTTAATCCTCCCCAAAATCTATCCATAAAATCATCTTCACTTTCTTCTAAAGAGGAATGCAACAAGGTAGTTTGTAAATCATCATAATATTTTGTTACAGTTTCACTACCTTGTTTTAAGTGTTGCAACTTCTTAATCATGTCACGAGTATAATAAGCAGGGACGAAAGTATGTCGCATGGCAAGTTTCAAATCATCCCAAGTAGTAGGTATATAATCAGGATGTAACCGACAATATTCACTCCACCAAACCAAAGCATAACCAGTGAAAGAACCAACCGCAACCTTAACCTTTTTATGTTCATCGAAATTATGGGAAGCAAATATATTTTTTATGTCGAACTCCCATTCAATATATAAAGCAGGTTTAAAACGACCATTAAATGGTGGTATAGATACATTAACCTGATCATGTGCATTTGGATGTTTGTGCACCTCTCGTGACGGTTGTGGTATTTGCAAAGGTGGTGGCACGTCTCCCGCGATCGACAAAGCCCATGAATTGACTCTGGATCCTGTCATGATTAGTAGAACAAGAAACAAAACCCAAAAATAATGTTCCTATAACTACTAGGATGTGGTGGTAAAACGCTCACAGTAAAGCAAATATCAATGTCTTACAAGTTCTTACCATGCAGCAGGCGGTGATCGGCAACCAGCGGTGTCAAGTAACTTTGAATATTGAGTAAAGCAATTGCCAGGGGAGCGTACGTATACACGGTGTAGAAATATGTGGAGCTGGGTTGGCTATATATGGTAGCAAAAGATTAGCAATAATCAATTCAAAGATGCAATGTTGAATAAACGCTCAACGACGGTACTGTGCTGGTCCTAGGCTAGACCGGACTAGAGACGCGAGCCTAGAACACTAATGAGGTGACGGCGTAGCACAACTAGCATCAATGAAGGATACTAAGTAGCTCTGGACAGCAAGATATAAGTGAAGATCACAACGGCAGTAAAGATAATGATGAAAAACAACTGCCAAACAGGATATACAACAACTCTCTCTCCAACTTTCCTCTTGAAAAGTTTGAGCCAATTTTCTGATAAATTCTTTCAAAGAATGCTACTAACTCAAGCTTTCCAATGCAAAAAGAATCACTCAACTCTGAGTTGATATGAGGAGTCAAAGAATTCTAAAACTGGCCTGAAAAATTGGAACAAGTTGTGTTCACGAACTTCAGAGGGCAAAAAGACCTATTTAGAAGCCGATTTTGAGGTGTCAAATATTGAACTAGCTTCTGCAACTATTTAGATGCGGCTCGTCGCTAGCTTCAATTTGAGTACTCACGGAGCCAAAACGGACTTCGTATGAGGAAGATACACCTGTTTTACTGAACAGTGCGCAAAACAGATTCCAATCCGAATTCAGGTACGAGATTGATTCTAGATAGATCCGATTTTTTTTTCTTCTCTTTTTTTTTCTCACGCTTTTTTTTTCTTTTTCTTCTCTCTCTTTTTCTTTTTTTTCCTCTCTTTTTTTCCTCTATCTTTTTTTTTCTCCCTCTTTCCAAGACAAACTAGATAAGATGCAGATTGGATCAGGCGAAGATGTGAATGACCTCAACTATGATTATGACAATGAATAGTGCATAGCACGTGGTGGAAATTAATGGATGGGATGGTGGACAGCGGAAGGGATAATGATGCAGCGGCGGCGTGACTAATGTGAACAGAACTCGAAACTCTAAAGGAACGAGACACTAAGACCAGCAACTAACACGACGATGCAACCGATAATTCAACTATGCAAGCAATGAATAGAAAATTGCAAAGGCTCAGACTGGCTTGGATAAATGATGAACATATCTAACTTTTTTATGGCTTTTTCATGGACTGTAGGTATGAATGACAGATGCGATCTAAACTATGAAAAACTGTAAAATCTCACCGAGCAACCTGAAAACTGATACCACTTGATAGAGGCGGGGTGTCCCGATCTTTCGATGAGATGATAACTATCGATTTGGTGGAGACGACTTTGACGATCCGACTACAAACGTGCACGACGTTGCGCCTTAGCAATCGCTAAACCAACTCCGAGAGGTTATTGACCACGCTGGAGCACAATCAACCTGACCACGAAGGTCTATTCCTGCAAGCAATCGAAGAACAAGCAAGAATATGATAAAAGCAATCTGAATATTGCGAGTATATATGAAGTATTGATAAAGGCGGGGATCCGTAAGCGGTCTTGGTCTGGTCGTTGGACACAAACGAAGTACACGAAGTTGCAATGGCTAACTTTTAACTAAACAAATCCCAAGGAAAAAGCTACTAGATGGATCTACTTATATAGGAGCAAGGGGTGGCGGCCAAGGAGGTGGGAGGACGTCCCAAGGCAGCCTAAAACTAACCCTAGGTCATACAAGGCTCATGGGCCCAAGTGGAGGTGATGTAACACCTTTGGACTTGTAGTTTGACTCGGATTCTGCTGCAGCATCAGATTGTTTCGTCCACAACTCAACGCTCCGGACGAATTTGAAGGTGATTCCAATTGGGTTGGAAAGTGCACGAAATCTAGTTTCCAACAAAAAAAGAATCACCCAATTCGGAGTCCGTATGAAAAACTTGTGTGCGTTTTGAGTCAGGTATGTCTGTGCAGTCCGAATCTGAATCCAGAACGTGAGAGACTTGGACTCTATCTTCTCTTGGGCCAAAAGTGACGTGAGAGAACTTTTTGGACAGCAAATAAACATCTCTTTCTTCCTTATTTTCATATGTGGATTGTACAAATGTCCCATACACCTGCAATTAGACAAAACACAAAAGTGTGTGAAGTATTTTTGTTCTGGATAACATAAATAGATTATTGAATAGTTTGCACTAGAAATCACCTGACAAATATGCATATATGCAATATTTTTGGTCATATCCAAGGTAGTCATGTCCTCATCAGCACATCTTAGTAGTAGAATGCAATGAACGATTATAAGCAAATTCAATATGAGGCAAGCATTCCTCCCACATTTTCTTATTATTCTTCAAAACAGCCCTAAGCATAGTAGACAACGTTCTATTGACTACTTCAGTTTGTCCATCAGTTTGCGGGTGACTAGTAGTACTAAAAAGCAGTTTAGTCCCCAACTTAGCCCATAAACATCTCCAAAAGTGGCTAAGAAATTTAGTATCACGATCTGAAACAATAGTATTTGGCACACCATGCAAGCGAATAATTTCACGAAAGAACAAATCAACAACATTAACAGCATCATCGCTTTTATGACATGGTATAAAGTGTGCCATTTTCGAGAATCTATCCACGACAACAAATATGCTATCCCTCCCCTTTTTTGTTCGAGGTAAACCTAAAACAAAGTCCATAGATATATCCTCCCAAGGAACACTAGGTACATGCAAAGGCATATATAAACCATGAGGATTGAGTCGTGACTTAGCTTTTTGACATGTAGTGCATCGAGCAATAAAACGCTCAACATCCCGTCTCATCTTTGGCCAAAAGAAATGTGTAGCAAGTACGTCCTCCGTCTTCTTCACGCCAAAGTGTCCCATTAATCCTCCTCCATGCGCCTCCTGCAACAACAAAAGACGAACGGAACTAGCTGGAATGCATAGCTTGTTAGCATGAAACACAAATCCATCGTTAACAACAAACTTGTTCCACATTCTTCCTTCTTTACAATTCTGCATTACATCTTTAAAATCAGCATCATGCACATATTGATCTTTGATGGTCTCCAAACCAAATATTTTGAAGTCAAGTTGTGAAAGCATAGTATAGCGACGAGACAAAGCATCAGCAATAACATTTTCTTTTCCCTTCTTGTGTTTAATGACATAAGGGAAAGTCTCAATGAATTCAACCCATTTAGCATGTCTACGATTCAGTTTAGCTTGACTTTTAATATGTTTCAAAGATTCATGAACAGAATGTATAACAAATTCTTTGGGCCATAAATAATGTTGCCATGTTTGTAAAGTCCGAACAAGAGCATATAATTCTTTATCATAAGTAGAATAATTCAGACTAGGCCCACTCAATTTTTCAGAAAAGTATGCAACAGGTTTGCCATCTTGTAATAACACACCTCCTAATCCAATTCCACTAGCATCACATTCAAGCTCAAAAGTCTTATTAAAATCAGTAAGTTGGAGTAAAGGAGCATGTGTCAACTTATCTTTCAATACCGTGAAGGCTTCTTCCTGTGCGGTACCCCAAAGAAAAGGCACATCTTTCTTTGTAAGCTCATTGAGAGGTGCAGCAATGGTGCTGAAATCTCTCACAAAACGCCTATAGAATCCAGCGAGGCCAAGAAAACTCCTCACTTGTGTGACCGTTTTGGGCTGCGGCCAACTCTCAATAGCTTCAATCTTGGCTTTATCAACTTCAATTCCCTGTGGAGTAACAACATAGCCAAGAAAAGATACTCGGTCGGTGCAAAAGGTGCACTTCCCAAGGTTACCAAACAAACGTGCATCACGTAGAGCAATAAAAACATCACGTAAATGTTCCAAATGTTCCTCCAAAGATCTGCTATAAATCAATATGTCATCAAAGTAAACTACCACAAAACGTCCAATGAAAGCACGTAAAACTTCGTTCATTAGTCTCATGAAAGTACTAGGTGCATTAGTTAACCAAAAAGGCATGACTAACCACTCATATAATCCAAACTTAGTTTTAAATGCTGTTTTCCATTCATCTCCCAATTTCATACGAATTTGATGGTAGCCACTACGCAAATCAACTTTGGAGAATATTGTAGAGCCACTCAATTCATCAAGCATATCATCTAGCCTAGGAATAGGATGACGATAATGAATAGTAATATTATTAATGCCTCTACAATCAACACACATACGTGATGTACCATCCTTTTTCGGCACTAGAATAATAGGAACAGCACAAGGACTAAGGGATTCGCGTATATAACCTTTGTCGAGAAGCTCTTGTACTTGACGCATAATATCCTTCGTCTCCTCTGGATTGGTACGGTATGGTGCACGGTTTGGCAGTGAAGCACCGGGAATTAAGTCAATCTGATGCTCAATCCCTCGAATAGGCGGTAATCCCGGTGGCACGTCTTGTGGAAAAACGTCAGCGAACTCCTGCAAAATGTTAGTGACAGCAGGAGGCAAAGAGGAAGGCACGTCCTCGAATGAAAATAATGCCTCTTTGCACACAAAAGCATAGCAAACAGATTTGCTGAAATCTAGCTCATCAATATCAGATTTGGTGGCAAATAAACATGCACTTTTCAATTTAATTTCAGAAGCAACACTAGATGGTTTATTAGTAGGCTTCATTTGTTGCTCAAATTCTTTTGCCACAATCTGATTTTCACTCTTATTCTTCTCCTGTTGTGCTTTATTAGCTCTATTAATATCATCTTTCAAAATGGAATCAGGAGTCATAGGAAGCAAAGTAATATTTTTATCCTTATGAACAAGAGTATAGTGATTGTGTCTACCATGGTGTACAGAATTTTTATCAAATTGCCATGGTCTACCCAGTAATAAGGAACATGCTTGCATAGGTACCACATCACAATCAACATAATCAGCATATGTAGAGATACTAAAATGCACACAAACAGTACGTGTTACCTTAACCTTGCCGCTGTTGTTGAACCATTGGATGTAGTAAGGATGTGGATGTGGTCTTGTGGTGAGAGAAAGCTTCTCCACCATCTCCATGCTAGCCAAGTTGTTGCAGCTCCCTCCGTCTATTATGACGCGCACAGAACGTTCCTTCACAACTCCCTTGGTATGGAACAAATTGTGCCTCTGATTTTGCTCAGCTTGTGTGACCTGCACACTCAAAACACGTTGAGCAACTAAACATTCATACCTGTCAGCGTCTTCAGGAGCCATGTATTGCGTCTCATGATCAGAATCATCTCCACCATGTTCTTCACGTGTAATAAGAGCCAATGTCTCCTCATCATAGTCACTAGCGGACTCATATCCACCATCCGCGGTAGCAATCATCACACGCGGAGATTTGCATTCCCTCGCATAATGACCTCCTCCCTTACAACGACGACAAATAATATCACCTGTGTGCCCTGTTGATGCCATGGAAGAAGAAGAACGCTGTGCAGGACCCGCAGGTGCGCTCTTGGAAGATAATGGTGGTTGTGCCTGTTTTCTTGTATCACGGCTGGAGGTGGCACCGAATGGAGGTGCTGGTGCAGTTGAAGTAGAAGATGCACGTGGTGTCCATGATGAAGGTCGGCCTGCAGAAAAGTTAGTTCGCCCCAATGCTTGTCGATCCTGCACTTCACGTTCAGCTTTACAAGCAAGATGGAATAAACGAGTGATATTAGTATACTCCTTATAGTCTAGAATGGTCTGAATCTCTCTATTTAATCCACCCAGAAAACGTGCAAGCATAGCTTCATTCTCCTCAACAATACCACATCTAATCATGCCAGTTTGTAATTCCTGATAATATTCTTCTACATAATTTTTCTCTTGTCTTAAACGCTGCAATTTTTGAAGCAATTCACGTTGATAATATGGTGGAACCCAACGCGTACGCGTAGCAGTTTTCAAAGCAGCCCAAGTAGTTGGAATAGGATATAATCTACAATGTTCAGACCACCATACACATGCAAAACTAGTGAAAGCACAAACGGCAGCAGCAACTCGTCTCTCCTCAGGATATTGTAAACATGTAAATCGTTGTTCAGTTTCTAACTCCCAAGTAAGATATATATCAGGAACATATCTACCCTCAAATGGTGGAATATTCAATTTCAGTTTAGGAATATGGACATCATCTCGTACCTGAGGTGGTGGTGCAGGCCTACCATTACGAATATATACCTGAGGTCGACCTGCTGGTGGTGGTACAGGTGGCTGCACGTAGTGTTGATTTTGATCAACCTCATCCTCATAATCTCCCACATAATCATCCTCCTCCGCATCAGCAGCAGGAGCCACAGAAGTATCAACAGCAGCACCAACAGTTTGGCCAAACGCAAGAGGAACACGGCTTGCTCGGCGGAGGTCTGCTTCGCGACGTGGAGGTAGTCGTTGTTGTTGTAGTTGGAGAGGTGCGTTAGGTGCAGCGGGTGGTGGTGGTGGAAGACGCGCGAGCAATTCATTAAACTTGTTATCGAGCTTTGTTTCGAACGTCTTCTCAAGTCCAGTGATCTTCTCCATGGCCTCTTCAAAATTGTTCAGCACATCTTGCACCTGTTCAGTCATCATTTGCTGAAACTTATCATGAAGCTCCTTGTTCGATAAATTCTCCCAGTCAATCTCGTCGGCTTGTGATCCTGGCATGGTTAGCAGCAATAGAAACACACAAGAATATGATCCTACAGACTACTAAGAAGTGGTGGTGGTGTATCACAAATCCGTCAAGCAAATCTCAAATTCTTACCAGTTCTTACCCAGCAGCAGGCGGTGATCGGCAACCGTTATAGTCAAAAACTCTCAAAGCTTGGATAGAGCGATTACCAGGGAGAGTCAAACACACGACGTAGATGTATGTGGAGCTGGGAAGGCTTATAGTATGGTAGCAAAAAGGGTCAGCAATAATCAATTCAGAGATGCAAAGTTGAATAAACGCTCAACGACGGTACTGTGCTGGTCCTAGGCTAGACTGTGCTAGAGACGTGAGCCTAGAACACCAACAAAATCACGGCGCGGCACGTAACAAGGGAAAAGCACACTCTGAATTTTTTTTTTCGCTCTTCTTTTTTTTTGCGCTGCTTTTTTTTCGCTCTTTTTTTTTGCGCTGCTTTTTTTTTGCGAAAAATCACTATAATGGCGAGTGTCTCAAAACTCTTCTTAGCTCAAACTGACAGGATGGGCACGAAATTTTTTCGACCAATTTTTTTTTTTGACTGCCCGGACCCAAAAACTGGAAACGTGTCAAAAAAAACTTCCTATAATGGCACCTGTCTCAAAACACTGAGTGATGAGGACATGACTACCTTGGATATGACCAAAAATATTGCATATATGCATATTTGTCAGGTGATTTCTAGTGCAAACTATTCAATAATCTATTTGTGTTATCCAGAACAAAAATACTTCACACACTTTTGTGTTTTGTCTAATTGCAGGTGTATGGGACATTTGTACAATCCACATATGAAGATAAGGAAGAAAGAGATGTTTATTTGCTGTCCAAAAAGTTCTCTCACGTCACTTTTGGCCCAGCAGAAGATAGAGTCCAAGTCTCTCACGTTCTGGATTCAGATTCGGACTGCACAGACATACCTGACTCAAAACGCACACAAGTTTTTCATACGGACTCCGAATTGGGTGATTCTTTTTTTGTTGGAAACTAGATTTCGTGAACTTTCCAACCCAATTGGAATCACCTTCAAATTCGTCCGGAGCGTTGAGTTGTGGACGAAACAATCTGATGTTGCAGCAGAATCCGAGTCAAACTACAAGTCCAAAGGTGTTACATCACCTCCACTTGGGCCCATTGGCCTTGTACGACCTAGATTTAGTTTTAGGCTGCCTTGGGACGTCCTCCCACCTCCTTGGCCGCCACCCCTTGCTCCTATATAAGTAGATCAATCTAGTAGCTTTTCCTTGGGATTTGTTTAGTTAAAAGTTAGCCATTGCAACTTCGTGTACTTCGTTTGTGTCCAACGACCAGACCAAGACCGCTTACGGATCCCCACCATTATCAATACCTCATATATATTTGCAATATTCAGATTGCTTTATCATATTCTTGCTCGTTCTTCAGTTGCTTGCAGGAATAGACCTTCGTGGTCAGGCTGACCGTGCTTCCGGCATCATCAGTAACCTCAGGAGATTGGTTTAGCGATTGCTAAGGCGCAACGTCGTGCACGTTTGTAGTCGGATCGTCAAAGTCGTCTCCACCAAATCGATAGTTATCATCTCATCGAAAGATCGGGACACCCTCGCCTCTATCAAGTGGTATCAGTTTTCAGGTTGCTCGGTGAGAATTTCCAGTTTTCCCAGATTAGATTTATTTTCTTACCTATTGTCCAAGAAAAAGCCACAAAACAAAAGTTAGATCTATTCATCCTTTGTCCTAGCCAGACTGAGCCTTTGCAATTTTCTTTTCATTGTTTGCATTATTGAATTATCGGTTGCATCGCCGTGTCGAGTTGCTGGTCTTAGTGTCTAGTTCCTTTAGAGTTTCGAGTTCTGTTCACATTAGTCACGCAGCCGCTGCATCATTATCCCATCCGCTGTCCACCATCCCATCCACCAATTTCCACCATGTGCTACACACTGTTTATTGTCATAATCATAGTTGAGGTCACTCACATCTTTGCCTGATCGAATCTGCATCTTATCTAGTTTGTCTTGGAAAGAGGGAGAAAAAGAAGATAAAGAAAAAAAAGAGAAAAAAGGAAAGAAAAAAAAGAAAAAGAGGGAGAAGAAAAAGAAAAAAAAAGGCGTGAGAAAAAAAATTGGATCTATCTAGAATCAATCTCGTACCTGAATTCGGATTGGAATCTGTTTTGCGCACTGTTCAGTAAAACAGGTGTATCTTCCTCATACGAAGTCAGTTTTGGCTCCGTGAGTACTCAAATTGAAGCTAGCGACGAGACGCATCTAAATAGTTGCAGAAGCGAATTCAATATTTGACACCTAAAAATCGGCTTCTAAATAGGTCTTTTTGCCCTCCGAAGTTCGTGAACACAGCTTGTTCCAATTTTTCAGGCCAGTTTTAGAATTCTTTGACTCCTCATATTAACTCGGAATTGAGTGATTCCTTTTGCATTGGAAAGCTTGAGTTAGTAGCATTCTTTGAAAGAATTTATCAGAAAATTGTCTCAAACTTTTCAAGAGGAAAGTTGGAGAGAGAGTTGTTGTATATCCTGCTTGGCAGTTGTTTTTCATCATTATCTTCACTGCCGTTGTGATCTTCACTTATATCTTGCTGTCAAGAGCTACTTAGTATCCTTTATTGATGCTAGTTGTGCTACGCCGTGACCTCATTAGTGTTCTAGGCTCGCGTCTCTAGTCCGGTCTAGCCTAGGACCAGCACAGTATCATCGTTGAGCGTTTATTCAACATTGCATCTTTGAACTGATTATTGCTAATCTTTTGCTACCATATATAGCCAACCCAGCTCCACATATTTCTACACCGTGTATACGTACGCTCCCCTGGCAATCGCTTTACTCAATATTCGGAGTTACTTGACACCGCTGGTTGCCGATCACCGCCTGCTGCATGGTAAGAACTTGTAAGACATTGATATTTGCTTTACTGTGAGCGTTTTACCACCACATCCTAGTAGTTATAGGAACATTATTTTTGGGTTTTGTTTCTTGTTCTACTAATCATGACAGGATCCAGAGTCAATTCATGGGCTTTGTCGATCGCGGGAGACGTGCCACCACCTTTGCAAATACCACAACCGTCACGAGAGGTGCACAAACATCCAAATGCACATGATCAAGTTAATGTATCTATACCACCATTTAATGGCCGTTTGAAACCTGCTTTATATATTGAATGGGAGTTCGACATAAAAAATATATTTGCTTCCCATAATTTCGATGAACATAAAAAGGTTAAGGTTGCGGTTGGTTCTTTCACTGGTTATGCTTTGGTTTGGTGGAGTGAATATTGTCGGTTACACCCTGATTATATTCCTACTACTTGGGATGATTTGAAACTTGCCATGCGACATACTTTCGTCCCTGCTTATTATACTCGTGACATGATTAAGAAGTTGCAACACTTAAAACAAGGTAGTGAAGCTGTAACAAAATATTATGATGATTTACAAACTACCTTGTTGCATTCCTCTTTAGAAGAAAGTGAAGATGATTTTATGGATAGATTTTGGGGAGGATTAAACCGTGATATTCAAGAGATACTAATTCATGAAGAGTGTTATCCTATGGACCATTTGTTTCATCTTGCTTGCAAAGCTGAACAGGAAATAAAACGACGTGTTGGCCACGAGGAGAACAAGCGCACGGTGCACATTCCAAGAGTTGATATGATTGTTCCTTCAACTACTAGGCATACTATGACAACCACATCCGTTGTTGTCAGGACTACATCACCTCCACCATGTGACACATCGGCCCCGAGAGTGGCTACATCATCTGAGTTGATCATAAGAGGTAATGACAAAAGTACTGATCTTCCATCTCTACATGAGAATGATGAATGCCTTGTCAATTTGAATGCACCATCTGATGAGCTACCCACTACTTTGATCACACCACCTATTTTAGAGGACTACGTTGATAATTTGACTTTGCCATGTGATCAAACAACTGAAATACCAACAATTTTAAGTGCACCCATTGAATTAACTATTGATGCAAAAGAACCAATGTTTAATCATTTTGATATGACCTCTAATCTTGGTGATGATTCTGTGTTGAATGACTTATTGCATGTTTGCTTATTTAAGCATGTTGTAGCATGTAAATTTGATGCAAGTAAGGTTTATTCACAATTGTTGGGATGGTTTAATGATGAACATTGTCAATCTTTTGAAATGAATAAGAGCTTCACTTATATGTGCAAACTGAGTTGCAATATTTTCATGCCTTCTACTTCTTGTGCTAATTTTTTGGCTTTAGATTTTATGAACTATGCAAGTTACTCATCTATTCATGTGTCATATATGCAAAAATCAAGGGAAGTAAAAATGGATGACATATACATATACAACATGTACACCTTGTCTCTTTTGTTAGCCACATTTCAGATTAAGCAACGCCGAGGACGGCTTTATTTTCAAGAAGGGGAGGATGATGAGGACATGACTACCTTGGATATGACCAAAAATATTGCATATATGCATATTTGTCAGGTGATTTCTAGTGCAAACTATTCAATAATCTATTTGTGTTATCCAGAACAAAAATACTTCACACACTTTTGTGTTTTGTCTAATTGCAGGTGTATGGGACATTTGTACAATCCACATATGATGATAAGGAAGAAAGAGATGTTTATTTGCTGTCCAAAAAGTTCTCTCACGTCACTTTTGGCCCAACAGAAGATAGAGTCCAAGTCTCTCACGTTCTGGATTCAGATTCGGACTGCACAGACATACCTGACTCAAAACGCACACAAGTTTTTCATACGGACTCCGAATTGGGTGATTCTTTTTTTGTTGGAAGCTAGATTTCGTGCACTTTCCAACCCAATTAGAATCACCTTCAAATTCGTCCGGAGCGTTGAGTTGTGGACGAAACAATCTGATGTTGCAGCAGAATCCGAGTCAAACTACAAGTCCAAAGGTGTTACATCACCTCCACTTGGGCCCATTGGCCTTGTACGACCTAGATTTAGTTTTAGGCTGCCTTGGGACGTCCTCCCACCTCCTTGGCCGCCACCCCTTGCTCCTATATAAGTAGATCAATCTAGTAGCTTTTCCTTGGGATTTGTTTAGTTAAAAGTTAGCCATTGCAACTTCGTGTACTTCGTTTGTGTCCAACGACCAGACCAAGACCGCTTACGGATCCCCACCATTATCAATACCTCATATATATTTGCAATATTCAGATTGCTTTATCATATTCTTGCTCGTTCTTCAGTTGCTTGCAGGAATAGACCTTCGTGGTCAGGCTGACCGTGCTTCCGGCATCATCAGTAACCTCAGGAGATTGGTTTAGCGATTGGTAAGGCGCAACGTCGTGCACGTTTGTAGTCGGATCGTCAAAGTCGTCTCCACCAAATCGATAGTTATCATCTCATCGAAAGATCGGGACACCCTCGCCTCTATCACTGAGAAACACCTAAAAATAGGATAGCCAGAATTTTTTTCGAAAAATGCGTTTTCGAAAAATTTTGGGCCTAAACGGAGCGTGGCTACCCGACTCTTTTTTTTTCCGAAACCTACTCCGGCAAGGAAACACGAATCGGAATCTGGATGGATCCCAAAAACAAACCTAATAAGCAAGGAACTCGGATTGGTGGTGGATATATGGTGGTGGTATATGGCAGCGGTGGTGGTAGCGGTGGTAGTATATGGATATGGATCGGTGGTGGTATATGGACACGGATTGGTGGTGGTATATGGATACGGATTCGGAGCGGTGGTGGTAGATGGCAGGGGCGATGATGATGGTGCGGCGGCGGCGTGACAACTTATGACCAGAACTCGAAACTCTAAAAGACTAGACTCTAAGACCAGCAACTAGACACGACGATGCAACCGCAAATTCAACAAAGCAAAACCCTAAAAAGATTATGCAAAGGCTCAGATTGGTTCGGATATGATGAACTAACCCTAATTTTTTTTGTGGCTTTTTCGTGGACTGTAGGTATGAAGAACAGACTCGATCTAAACTACGAAAAACTGTAAAATCTCACCGAGCAACCTGGAAATCTGATACCACTTGATAGAGGCAAAGGTGTCCCGTCTTTCGATGAGATGATGGATATCGCTTTGGTGGAAGTCGACTTTAACGATCCGACTACGAACGTGCGAGGACGTCGCGCCTTAGCAATCGCTAAACCAACTCCGAGAGGTTATTGACCACGCCGGAGCACGATCAACCTGACCACGAGGGTCTGTTTCCTGCGAGCAAACGAAGAACAAGCAAGAAACTGAGATTGCAATCTGCATATTGCGAATATAAGATGAAAGCTTTATTGATCAAGGTGGGGTTCTGTGACGCCTTTGTCTGGTCGTTGAACACAAACGAAGTACGCGAAGTTGCAGCTATGGCGAACTTTTAATCTAAACAAAACCCAAAGTCTAAACGATGCCCTAAGGGCTGTATATATGGAGGAAGAGGGGGGAATTTCGTGGCCCTTGGTGGAGGGGTCCGAAATCAACCCTATCTCTTGTTTCCCCACACATACGGACTCTAAAAATAGCCTATACTTATGTATTTCGAAATTACATGGGCCTGGCCCAATAATAAGGTGACGCAGCACCTAAAATAGCCTCTGGACGAAATTTATGAAGTGGCATCTTGTATATTTCGTCCAAGGCTTCATGCACCCATTATGGTGGCTTCAAAGTCCTGAAATCATCACTTGTAACTCTGTTCTTGTTCCCCTTGCGCATGCCATCATCTCCATGCTTGTTCTTGCTCCAATGTTCATCCTTCTCCAAGCTAGGCCCTTCATTTGTAAGCAAAACAAATGTATCCAATTTAGGCAGCATCATATTCTCATGAACATTAGAATCATTACCAAGAAACGAAAGTACCTGGTAATTTAGTTGGCGTGCACGAGCTCTAGTAATTGGTCCAGTATGTATAGCAGCAGGGGCTGTGGGTGTAACAATTGTATTGATGTCCTCATCAAATAGCCTATACTTATGTATTTCGAAATTACATGGGCCTGGCCCAATAATAAGGTGACGCAGCACCTAAAATAGCCTCGGGACGAAATTTATGAAGTGGCGTCTTGTATATTTCGTCCAAGGCTTCATGCACCCATTATGGTGGCTTCAAAGTCCTGAAATCATCACTTGTAACTCCGTTCTTGTTTCCCTTGCGCATGCCATCATCTCCATGCTTGTTCTTGCTCCAATGTTCATCCTTCTCCAAGCTAGGCCCTTCATTTGTAAGCAAAACAAATGTATCCAATTTAGGCAGCATCATATTCTCATGAACATTAGAATCATTACCAAGAAACGAAAGTACCTGGTAATTTAGTTGGCGTGCACGAGCTCTAGTAATTGGTCCAGTATGTATAGCAGCAGGGGCTGTGGGTGTAACAATTGTATTGATGTCCTCATCACAGCCGGTGGTGGAAGACGCGCAAGCAGTTCATTAAATCTGTTATCGAGCTTTGTTTCGAACGTCTTCTCAAGGCCAGTGATCTTCTCCATGGCCTCTTCAAAATTGTTCAGCACATCTTGTACCTGTTCAGTCATCATTTGCTGAAACTTATCATGAAGCTCCTTGTTCGATAAGTTCTCCCAGTCAATCTCGTCGGCTTGTGATCCTGGCATGGTTAGCAGCAATAGAAACACACAAGAATATGATCCTACAGACTACTAAGAAGTGGTGGTGGTGTATCACAAATCCGTCAAGCAAATCTCAAATTCTTACCAGTTCTTACCCAGCAGCAGGCGGTGATCGGCAACCGTTGTAGTCAAAAACTCTCAAAGCTTGGATAGAGCGATTACCAGGGAGAGTCAAACACACGACGTAGATGTATGTGGAGCTGGGAAGGCTTATAGTATGGTAGCAAAAAGGGTTAGCAATAATCAATTCAGAGATGCAAAGTTGAATAAACGCTCAACGACGTACTGTGCTGGTCCTAGGCTAGACTGTGCTAGAGACGCGAACCTAGAACACCAACAAAATCACGGCGCGGCACGTAAAACAAGGGAAAAGCACACTCTGAATTTTTTTTCGCTCTTTTTTTTTGCGCTCTTATTTTTTTTTGCGCTGCTTTTTTTTGCGAAAAGTCACTATAATGGCGAGTGTCTCAAAACTCTTCCTAGGTCAAACTGACAGGATGGGCACGAAATTTTTTTTTTCGACCAATTTTTTTTTCGACTGCTCGGACCCAAAAACTGGAAACAGGTCAAAAAAAACTTCCTATAATGGCACCTGTCTCAAAACACTCAGAAACACCTAAAAATAGGATAGCCAGAATTTTTTTCGAAAAATGCGTTTTCGAATTTTTTTTTTTCCGAAACCTACTCCGGCAAGGAAACACGAATCGGAATCTAGATGGATCTCGAAAACAAACCTAATATGCAAGGAACTCGGATTGGTGGTGGATATATGGTGGTGGTATATGGCAGCGGTGGTGGTAGCGGTGGTAGTATATGGATATGGATATGAATCGGTGGTGGTATATGAATCGGTGGTGGTATATGGATACGGATTCGGAGCGGTGGCGGATAAGCGGTGGTGGTAGATGGCAGGGGCGATGATGATGGTGCGGCGGCGGCGTGACAACTTATGACCAGAACTCGAAACTCTAAAAGACTAGACTCTAAGACCAGCAACTAGACACGACGATGCAACCGCAAATTCAACAAAGCAAAACCCTAAAAAGATTATGCAAAGGCTCAGATTGGTTCGGATATGATGAACTAACCCTAATTTTTTTTTGTGGCTTTTTCGTGGACTGTAGGTATGAAGAACAGACTCGATCTAAACTACGAAAAACTGTAAAATCTCACTGAGCAACCTGGAAATCTGATACCACTTGATAGAGGCGGAGGTGTCCCGTCTTTCGATGAGATGATGGATATCGCTTTGGTGGAAGTCGACTTTGACGATCCGACTACGAACGTGCGAGGACGTCGCGCCTTAGCAATCGCTAAACCAACTCCGAGAGGTTATTGACCACGCCGGAGCACGATCAACCTGACCACGAGGGTCTGTTTCCTGCGAGCAAACGAAGAACAAGCAAGAAACTGAGATTGCAATCTGCATATTGCGAATATAAGATGAAAGCTTTATTGATCAAGGTGGGGTTCTGTGACGCCTTTGTCTGGTCGTTGAACACAAACGAAGTACGCGAAGTTGCAGCTATGGCGAACTTTTAATCTAAACAAAACCCAAAGTCTAAACGATGCCCTAAGGGCTGTATATATGGAGGAAGAGGGGGGAATTTCGTGGCCCTTGGTGGAGGGGTCCGAAATCAACCCTATCTCTTGTTTCCCCACACATACGGACTCTAAAAATAGCCTATACTTATGTATTTCGAAATTACATGGGCCTGGCCCAATAATAAGGTGACGCAGTACCTAAAATAGCCTCGGGACGAAATTTATGAAGTGGCATCTTGTATATTTCGTCCAAGGCTTCATGCACCCATTATGGTGGCTTCAAAGTCCTGAAATCATCACTTGTAACTCCGTTCTTGTTCCCCTTGAGCATGCCATCATCTCCATGCTTGTTCTTGCTCCAATGTTCATCCTTCTCCAAGCTAGGCCCTTCATTTGTAAGCAAAACAAATGTATCCAATTTAGGCAGCATCATATTCCCATGAACATTAGAATCATTACCAAGAAACGAAAGTACCTGGTAATTTAGTTGGCGTGCACGAGCTCTAGTAATTGGTCCAGTATGTATAGCAGCAGGGGCTGTGGGTGTAACAATTGTATTGATGTCCTCATCAGCTGCCATATACCACAACCATATATCCACCACCAATCCGAGTTCTTATCATATTAGGTTTGTTCTTGAGATCAATCTAAATTCCGATTCGTGTTTCCTTGCCTGCGTAGGTCTCGGAAAAAAAAAGAGTCTGGAGACCCCCGGGCTGTTTTTAGGCCAAAATTTTCACGGGCAAATTTTTTTCCCTATCCTGTTTTTAGGCTTTTCTGAGTCTTTTGAGCCACGTGCCATCGTAGTGATTTTTTGTCGCACTTTTTCATCGTCGCTGCCCTGATTTCCGAAAAAAAAGTGAAAAAAAAATTCGTGCCCATCCTATCAGTTTGACGCGGGAAGAGTTTTGAGACACTCGCCATTATAGTGATTTTTCGCAAAAAAAAAGAGGAGCGCAAAAAAAAGGAGCGCAAAAAAAGAGCGAAAAAAAAATAGTTCCAGAGTGTGCTTTTCCCTTATTTACGTGCAGCGCCGTGATTTTGTTAGTGTTCTAGGCTCGCGTCTCTAGCACGGTCTAGCCTAGGACCAGCACAGTACCGTCGTTGAGCGTTTATTCAACTTTGCATCTCTGAATTGATTATTGCTGACCCTTTTTGCTACCATACTATAAGCCTTCCCAGCTCCACATACATCTACGTCGTGCGTTTGACTCTCCCTGGCAATCGCTCTATCCAAGCTTTTGAGAGTTTTGACTATAACGGTTGCCGATCACCGCCTGCTGCTGGGTAAGAACTGGTAAGAATTTGAGATTTGCTTGACGGATTTGTGACACCCGCCACCACCACCACTTGTTAGTAGTCTGTAGGATCATATTCTTGTGTGTTTCTATTGCTGGTAACCATGCCAGGATCACAATCCGACGAGACTGACTGGGAGAACTTGACGAACAAGGAGCTTCATGATACGTTTCAGCAAATGATGAGTGTACAGGTGCAAGATGTGATAAACAGATTTGAAGAGGCCATGGAGAAGATAGATGGCATGGAGAAGACGTTTGAAACAAAGCTCGATAACAAGTTTGCTGAATTGCTTTCGCGTTTTCCACCACCACCACCGGCTGCTCCTGCCGCACCTCTGCAACAACAGCAACAACACCGACTACCTCCACGTCGGGAAACAGCCCTCCGCCGAGCGAGCCGTGTCCCTCTTCAGTCGGGCCAAACTGCCGGTGCTGCTGTTGATACTTCTGTGGCTCCTACTGCTGATGTGGAGGAGGATGATTATGTGGGAGATTATGAGGATGAGGTTGATCAAAATCAGAACTACGTGCCACCACTAGCACAGCAACCACCAGGTCGTCCACATGCAAATAATGGCAATGTTAGGGCTCACCCTTAGGTACGAGATCATGACCATCTCCCTAAACTAAAATTGAATATTCCACCACTTGAGGGTAGATATGTTCCTGATATATATCTTACTTGGGAGTTAGAAACTGAACAACGATTTACATGTTTACAATATCCCGAGGAGAGACGTGTTCCTGCTGCTGTTTGTGCTTTCACTAGTTTTGCATGTGTTTGGTGGTCTGAGCATTGTAGATTATATCCTATTCCGGCTACTTGGGCTGCTTTGAAAACTGCTATGCGTACTCGTTGGGTTTCACCATATTATCAACGTGAATTACATCAAAAATTGCAGCGCTTAAGACAGGGAAAAAATTCTGTAGAAGAATATTATCAGGAATTACAAACTGGCATGATTAGATGTGGTATTGTTGAGGAGAATGAAGCTATGCTTGCACGTTTTATGGGTGGATTAAATAGAGATATTCAGACGATTCTAGAGTATAAGGAGTATACTAATATCACTCGTTTATTCCATCTTGCTTGTAAAGCTGAACGTGAAGTGCAGGATCGACAGGCATTGGCGCGGACTAATTTTTCTGCAGGTCGACCTTCATCATGGACACCACGTGCCTCATCTACTTCCACACGTTCTGCTACACCGGCGCCTCCGTCGGCTGCCACCTCCAACCGTGATACAATAAAGCAGGCACAATCACCACTATCTGCCAAGAGCACACCTTCTGGGCCTGCAAAGAGCTCTTCTTCATCCATGGCATCAACAGGGCAAACACATGATATTATTTGTCGACGTTGCAAGGGTGGAGGTCATTATGCGAGAGAATGCCCATCTAAGCGTGTGATGATTGTTACTGAGGATGGTGGGTATGAGTCCGCTAGTGACTATGATGAGGAGACTTTGGCTCTTATTACACGTGATGAACACGGTGGAGACGATTCTGATCATGAGACGCAATACATGGCTCCTGAAGATGCTGACAGGTATGAATGTTTAGTTGCTCAACGTGTTTTGAGTGTGCAGGTTACACAAGCTGAGCAAAATCAGAGGCATAATTTGTTCCATACAAAGGGAGTTGTGAAGGAACGTTCTGTTCGCGTGATCATAGATGGAGGGAGCTGCAATAACTTGGCTAGCATGGAGATGGTGGAGAAGCTATCTCTCACCACAAGACCACATCCACATCCTTACTACATCCAATGGTTCAACAACAGCGGCAAGGTTAAGGTAACACGTACTGTTTGTGTGCATTTTAGTATCTCTACATATGCTGATTATGTTGATTGTGATGTGGTACCTATGCAAGCATGTTCCTTATTACTTGGTAGACCATGGCAATTTGATAAAAATTCTGTACACCATGGTAGAAACAATCAGTATACTCTTGTTCATAACGATAAAAATATTACTTTGCTTCCTGATAAGGACATCAATACCATTGTTAAACACACAACCCCTACTGCTACATATACGGGACCAATTACTAGAGCTCGCGCACGCCAACTAAATTACCAGGTACTTTCGTTTCTTGGTAATGATTCTAATGTTCATGAGAATATGATGCTGCCTAAATTGGATACATTTGTTTTGCTTACAAATGAAGGGCCTAGCTTGGAGCAGGATGAACATTGGATTAAGAACAAGCATGGAGATGATGGCATGCGCAAGGGGAACAAGAACGGAGTTACAAGTGATGATTTCAGGACTTTGAAGCCACCATAATGGGTGCATGAAGCCTTGGACGAAATATACAAGATGCCACTTCATAAATTTCGTCCCGAGGCTATTATAGGTGCTGCGTCACCTTATTATTGGGCCAGGCCCATGTAATTTCGAAATACATAAGTATAGGCTATTTTTAGAGTCCGTATGTGTGGGGAAACAAGAGATAGGGTTGATTTCGGACCCCTCCACCAAGGGTCACTAAATTCCCCCCTCTTTCTCCATATATACAGCCCTTAGGGCATCGTTTAGACTTTGGGTTTTGTTTAGATTAAAAGTTCGCCATAGCTGCAACTTCGCGTACTTCGTTTGTGTTCAACGACCAGACAAAGGCGTCACAGAACCCCACCTTGATCAATAAAGCTTTCATCTTATATTCGCAATATCCAGATTGCAATCTCAGTTTCTTGCTTGTTCTTCGTTTGCTCGCAGGAAACAGACCCTCGTGGTCAGGTTGATCGTGCTCCGGCGTGGTCAATAACCTCTCGGAGTTGGTTTAGCGATTGCTAAGGCGCGACGTCCTCGCACGTTCGTAGTCGGATCATCAAAGTCGACTGCCACCAAAGCGATATCCATCATCTCATCGAAAGACGGGACACCTTTGCCTCTATCACCTTTACTCCAACTTCCTAATTTCAATAAGACTTTTGAGCTTGAATGTGATGCTAGTGGAATTGGATTAGGAGGTGTGTTATTACAAGATGGAAAACCTGTTGCATACTTTTCTGAAAAATTGAGTGGGCCTAGTCTGAACTATTCTACTTATGATAAAGAATTATATGCTCTTGTTCGGACCTTAGAAACATGGCAACATTATTTATGGCCCAAGGAATTTGTTATACATTCTGATCATGAATCTTTGAAACATATTAAAAGTCAAGCTAAACTGAATCGTAGACATGCTAAATGGGTTGAATTTATTGAGACTTTTCCTTATGTCATTAAACACAAGAAGGGAAAAGAAAATGTTATTGCTGATGCATTGTCTCGCCGCTATACTATGCTTTCACAACTTGACTTCAAAATATTTGGTTTGGAGACCATCAAAGATCAATATGTGCATGATGCTGATTTTAAAGATGTAATGCAGAATTGTAAAGAAGGAAGAATGTGGAACAAGTTCGTCGTTAACGATGGATTTGTGTTTCGTGCTAACAAGCTATGCATTCCAGCTAGCTCCGTTCATCTTTTGTTGTTGCAGGAGGCGCATGGAGGAGGCTTAATGGGACACTTTGGTGTGAAGAAGACGGAGGACGTACTTGCTACACATTTCTTTTGGCCAAAGATGAGACGGGATGTTGAGCGTTTTATTGCTCGCTGCACTACATGTCAAAAAGCTAAGTCACGACTCAATCCTCATGGTTTATATATGCCTTTGCCTGTACCTAGTGTTCCTTGGGAGGATATATCTATGGACTTTGTTTTAGGTTTACCTCGAAAAAAGAAGGGGAGGGATAGCATATTTGTTGTCGTGGATAGATTCTCGAAAATGGCACACTTTATACCATGTCATAAAAGCGATGATGCTGTTAGTGTTGCTGATTTGTTCTTTCATGAAATTATTCGCTTGCATGGTATGCCAAATACTATTGTTTCAGATCGTGATACTAAATTTCTTAGCCACTTTTGGAGATGTTTATGGGCTAAGTTGGGGACTAAACTGCTTTTTAGTACTACTTGTCACCCCCAAACTGATGGACAAACTGAAGTAGTCAATAGAACGTTGTCTACTATGCTTAGGGCTGTTTTGAAGAATAATAAGAAAATGTGGGAGGAATGCTTGCCTCATATTGAATTTGCTTATAATCGTTCATTGCATTCTACTACTAAGATGTGCCCTTTTGAAGTTGTGTATGGTTTCCTACCTCATGCACCTGTTGATTTGTTGCCTCTTCCATCTTCAGAGAAGGTTAATTTTGATGCTAAACAACGTGCTGAATTGATTTTAAAAATGCATGAGTTAACTAAGGAAAACATTGAGCGTATGAATGCTAAATATAAACTTCCTGGAGATAAGGGTTGATAGAGGCGGGGGTGTCCCGATTTTTCGATGAGACGATAACTATCAATTTGGTGGAGACGACTTTGACGATCCGACTACAAACGTGCACGACGTTGCGCCTTAGGAATCGCTAAACCAACTCCGAGAGGTTATTGACCATGCCGGAGCACAATCAACCTGACCACGAAGGTCTATTTCTGCAAGCAATCGAAGAACAAGCAAGAATATGATAAAGCAATCTGAATATTGCGAATATAGATGAAGTAGTGACAAAGGTGGGGATCCGTAAGCGGTCTTGGTCTGGTCGTTGGACACAAACAAAGTACATGAATTTGCAATGGCTAACTTTTAACTAAACAAATCCCAAGGGAAAAGCTACTAGATGGATCTACTTATATAGGAGCAAGGGGTGGCGGCCTAGGAGGTGGGAGGACGTCCCAAGGCAGCCTAAAACTAACCCTAGGTCATACAAGGCCAATGGGCCCAAGTGGAGGTGATGCAACACCTTTGGACTTGTTGTTTGACTCGGATTCTGCTGCAGCGTCTGATTGTTTCGTCGATATCTCAACGTGATGAGGACATCAATACAATTGTTACACCCACAGTGATGAGGACATCAATACAATTGTTACACCCACAGCCCCTGCTGCTATACATACTGGACCAATTACTAGAGCTCGTGCACGCCAACTAAATTACCAGGTACTTTCGTTTCTTGGTAATGATTCTAATGTTCATGAGAATATGATGCTGCCTAAATTGGATACATTTGTTTTGCTTACAAATGAAGGGCCTAGCTTGGAAAAGGATGAACATTGGAGCAAGAACAAGCATGGAGATGATGGCATGCGCAAGGGGAACAAGAACGGAGTTACAAGTGATGATTTCAGGACTTTGAAGCCACCATAATGGGTGCATGAAGCCTTGGACGAAATATACAAGATGCCACTTCATAAATTTCGTCCCGAGGCTATTTTAGGTGCTGCGTCACCTTATTATTGGGCCAGGCCCATGTAATTTCGAAATACATAAGTATAGGCTATTTTTAGAGTCCGTATGTGTGGGGAAACAAGAGATAGGGTTGATTTCGGACCCCTCCACCAAGGGCCACGAAATTCCCCCCTTTTCCTCCATATATACAGCCCTTAGGGCATCGTTTAGACTTTGGGTTTTGTTTAGATTAAAAGTTCGCCATAGCTGCAACTTCGCGTACTTCGTTTGTGTTCAACGACCAGACAAAGGCGTCACAGAACCCCACCTTGATCAATAAAGCTTTCATCTTATATTCGCAATATCCAGATTGCAATCTTAGTTTCTTGCTTGTTCTTCGTTTGCTCGCAGGAAACAGACCCTCGTGGTCAGGTTGATCGTGCTCCGGCGTGGTCAATAACCTCTCGGAGTTGGTTTAGCGATTGCTAAGGCGCGACGTCCTCGCACGTTTGTAGTCGGATCGTCAAAGTCGACTTCCACCAAAGCGAAATCCACCATCTCATCGAAAGACGGGACACCTTTGCCTCTATCAGCTTCACTGCCAAACCGTGCACCATACCGTACCAATCCAGAGGAGACGAAGGAGATTATGCATCAAGTACAAGAGCTTCTCGACAAAGATTATATACGCGAATCCCTTAGTCCTTGTGCTGTTCCTATTATTCTAGTGCCGAAAAAGGATGGTACATCACGTATGTGTGTTGATTGTAGAGGCATTAATAATATTACTATTCGTTATCGTCATCCTATTCCTAGGCTAGATGATATGCTTGATGAATTGAGTGGCTCTACAATATTCTCCAAAGTTGATTTGCATAGTGGCTACCATCAAATTCGTATGAAATTGGGAGATGAATGGAAAACAGCATTTAAAACTAAGTTTGGATTATATGAGTGGTTAGTCATGCCTTTTGGGTTAACTAATGCACCTAGTACTTTCATGAGATTAATGAACGAAGTTTTACGTGCTTTCATTGGACGATTTGTGGTAGTTTACTTTGATGACATATTGATTTATAGCAGATCTTTGGAAGAACATTTGGAACATTTACGTGCTGTTTTTATTGCTCTACGTGATGCACGTTTGTTTGGTAACCTTGGGAAGTGCACCTTTTGCACCGACCGAGTATCTTTTCTTGGCTATGTTGTTACTCCACAGGGAATTGAAGTTGATAAAGCCAAGATTGAAGCTATTGAGAGTTGGCCGCAGCCCAAAACGGTCACACAAGTGAGGAGTTTTCTTGGCCTCGCTGGGTTCTATAGGCGTTTTGTGAGAGATTTCAGCACCATTGCTGCACCTCTCAATGAGCTTACAAAGAAAGATGTGCCTTTTCTTTGGGGTACTGCACAGGAAGAAGCCTTCACGGTATTGAAAGATAAGTTGACACATGCTCCTTTACTCCAACTTCCTGATTTTAATAAGACTTTTGAGCTTGAATGTGATGCTAGTGGAATTGGATTAGGAGGTGTGTTATTACAAGATGGCAAACCTGTTGCATACTTTTCTGAAAAATTGAGTGGGCCTAGTCTGAATTATTCTACTTATGATAAAGAATTATATGCTCTTGTTCGGACTTTAGAAACATGGCAACATTATTTATGGCCCAAAGAATTTGTTATACATTCTGATCATGAATCTTTGAAACATATTAAAAGTCAAGCTAAACTGAATCGTAGACATGCTAAATGGGTTGAATTCATTGAGACTTTCCCTTATGTGATTAAACACAAGAAGGGAAAAGAAAATGTTATTGCTGATGCATTGTCTCGTCGCTATACTATGCTTTCACAACTTGACTTCAAAATATTTGGTTTGGAGACCATCAAAGATCAATATGTGCATGATGCTGATTTTAAAGATGTAATGCAGAATTGTAAAGAGGGAAGAATGTGGAACAAGTTTGTCGTTAACGATGGATTTGTGTTTCTGATGAGGACATCAATACAATTGTTACACCCACAGCCCCTGCTGCTATACATACTGGACCAATTACTAGAGCTCGTGCACGCCAACTAAATTACCAGGTACTTTCGTTTCTTGGTAATGATTCTAATGTTCATGAGAATATGATGCTGCCTAAATTGGATACATTTGTTTTGCTTACAAATGAAGGGCCTAGCTTGGAGAAGGATGAACATTGGAGCAAGAACAAGCATGGAGATGATGGCATGCGCAAGGGGAACAATAACGGAGTTACAAGTGATGATTTCAGGACTTTGAAGCCACCATAATGGGTGCATGAAGCCTTGGACGAAATATACAAGATGCCACTTCATAAATTTCGTCCCGAGGCTATTTTAGGTGCTGCGTCACCTTATTATTGGGCCAGGCCCATGTAATTTCGAAATACATAAGTATAGGCTATTTTTAGAGTCCGTATGTGTGAGGAAACAAGAGATAGGGTTGATTTCGGACCCCTCCACCAAGGGCCACGAAATTCCCCCCCTCTTCCTCCATATATACAGCCCTTAGGGCATCGTTTAGACTTTGGGTTTTGTTTAGATTAAAAGTTCGCCATAGCTGCAACTTCGCGTACTTCGTTTGTGTTCAACGACCAGACAAAGGCGTCACAGAACCCCACCTTGATCAATAAAGCTTTCATCTTATATTCGCAATATCCAGATTGCAATCTTAGTTTCTTGCTTGTTCTTCGTTTGCTCGCAGGAAACAGACCCTCGTGGTCAGGTTGATCGTGCTCCGGCGTGGTCAATAACCTCTCGGAGTTGGTTTAGCGATTGCTAAGGCGCGACGTCCTCGCACGTTCGTAGTCGGATCGTCAAAGTCGACTTCCACCAAAGCGAAATCCACCATCTCATCAAAAGACGGGACACCTCCGCCTCTATCAAGTGGTATCAGATTTCCAGGTTGCTCGGTGAGATTTTACAGTTTTTTGTAGTTTAGATCGAGTCTGTTCTTCATACCTATAGTCCACGAAAAAGCCACAAAAAAAAATTAGGGTTAGTTCATCATATCCGAACCAATCTGAGCCTTGCATAATCTTTTTAGGGTTTTGCTTTGTTGAATTTGCGGTTGCATCGTCGTGTCTAGTTGCTGGTCTTAGAGTCTAGTCTTTTAGAGTTTCGAGTTCTGGTCATAAGTTGTCACGCCGCCGCCGCACCATCATCATCACCCCTGCCATCTACCACCACCGCTTATCCGCCACCGCTTCGAATCCGTATCCATATACCACCACAGTTGTCATATACCACCATCGCTGCCATCTACCACCATATATCCACCACCAATCCGAGTTCTTGTCATATTAGGTTTGTTTTCGAGATCCATCTAGATTCCGATTCGTGTTTCCTTGTCGGGTAGCCACGCTCCGTTTAGGCCCAAAATTTTTCGAAAACGCATTTTTCGAAAAAATTTCTGGCTATCCTATTTTTAGGTGTTTCTGAGTGTTTTGAGACAGGTGCCATTATAGGAAGTTTTTTTTGACCCGTTTCAAGTTTTTGGGTCCGGGCAGTCGAAAAAAAAAATTGGTCGAAAAAATTTCGTGCCCATCCTGTCAGTTTGAGCTAGGAAGAGTTTTGAGACACTCGCCATTATAGTCATTTTTCGCCAAAAAAAAAGCAGCGCAAAAAAAAAAGAGCGCAAAAAAAAAGAGCGAAAAAAAAATTCAGAGTGTGCTTTTCCCTTGTTTACGTGCCGCGCCGTGATTTTGTTAGTGTTCTAGGCTCGCGTCTCTAGCACAGCCTAGCCTAGGGCCAGCACAGTACCGTCGTTGAGCGTTTATTCAACTTTGCATCTCTGAATTGATTATTGCTGACCCTTTTTGCTACCATATTATAAGCCTTCCCAGCTCCACATACATCTACGTCGTGCGTTTGACTCTCCCTGGTAATCGCTCTATCCAAGCTTTGAGAGTTTTTGACTACAACGGTTGCCAATCACCGCCTGCTGCTGGGTAAGAACTGGTAAGAATTTGAGATTTGCTTGACGGATTTGTGACACCCACCACCACCACTTGTTCGTAGTCTGTAGGATCATATTCTTGTGTGTTTCTATTGCTGCTAACCATGCCAGGGTCACAAGCCGACGAGATTGACTGGGAGAATTTATCGAACAAGGAGCTTCATGATAAGTTTCAGCAAATGATGACTGAACAGGTGCAAGATGTGCTAAACAATTTTGAAGAGGCCATGGAGAAGATCACTGGCCTTGAGAAGACGTTCGAAACAAAGCTCGATAACAAGTTTAATGAATTGCTCGCGCGTCTTCCACCACCACCACCCGCTGCACCTAACGCACCTCTCCAACAACAACAACAACGACTACCTCCACGTCGCGAAGCAGACCTCCGCCGAGCAAGCCGTGTTCCTCTTGCGTTTGGCCAAACTGTTGGTGCTGCTGTTGATACTTCTGTGGCTCCTACTGCTGATGCGGAGGAGGATGATTATGTGGGAGATTATGAGGATGAGGTTGATCAAAATCAACACTACGTGCAGCCACCTGTACCACCACCAGCAGGTCGACCTCAGGTATATATTCGTAATGGTAGGCCTGCACCACCACCTCAGGTACGAGATGATGTCCATATTCCTAAACTGAAATTGAATATTCCACCATTTGAGGGTAGATATGTTCCTGATATATATCTTACTTGGGAGTTAGAAACTGAACAACGATTTACATGTTTACAATATCCTGAGGAGAGACGAGTTGCTGCTGCTGTTTGTGCTTTCACTAGTTTTGCATGTGTATGGTGGTCTGAACATTGTAGATTATATCCTATTCCAACTACTTGGGCTGCTGTGAAAACTGCTATGCGTACGCGTTGGGTTCCACCATATTATCAACGTGAATTGCTTCAAAAATTGCAGCGTTTAAGACAAGGGAAAAATTCTGTAGAAGAATATTATCAGGAATTACAAACTGGCATGATTAGATGTGGTATTGTTGAGGAGAATGAAGCTATGCTTGCACGTTTTCTGGGTGGATTAAATAGAGAGATTCAGACCATTCTAGACTATAAGGAGTATACTAATATCACTCGTTTATTCCATCTTGCTTGTAAAGCTGAACGTGAAGTGCAGGATCGACAAGCATTGGGGCGAACTAACTTTTCTGCAGGCCGACCTTCATCATGGACACCACGTGCATCTTCTACTTCAAGTGCACCAGCACCTCCATCCGGTGCCACCTCCAGTCGTGATACAAGAAAACAGGCACAACCACCATTATCTTCCAAGAGCGCACCTGCGGGTCCTGCACAGCATTCTTCTTCTTCCATGGCATCAACAGGGCACACAAGTGATATTATTTGTCGTCGTTGTAAGGGAGGAGGTCATTATGCGAGGGAATGCAAATCTCCGCATGTGATGATTGCTACCGCGGATGGTGGATATGAATCCGCTAGTGACTATGATGAGGAGACATTGGCTCTTATTACACGTGAAGAACATGGTGGAGATGATTCTGATCATGAGACGCAATACATGGCTCCTGAAGACGCTGACAGGTATGAATGTTTAGTTGCTCAACGTGTTTTGAGTGTGCAGGTCACACAAGCTGAGCAAAATTAGAGGCACAATTTGTTCCATACCAAGGGAGTTGTGAAGGAACGTTCTGTGCGCGTCATAATAGACGGAGGGAGCTGCAACAACTTGGCTAGCATGGAGATGGTGGAGAAGCTTTCTCTCACCACAAGACCACATCCACATCCTTACTACATCCAATGGTTCAACAACAGCGGCAAGGTTAAGGTAACACGTACTGTTCGTGTGCATTTTAGTATCTCTACATATGCTGATTATGTTGATTGTGATGTGGTACCTATGCAAGCATGTTCCTTATTACTTGTTAGACCATGGCAATTTGATAAAAATTCTGTACACCATGGTAGAAACAATCACTATACTCTTGTTCATAAGGATAAAAATATTACTTTGCTTCCTATGACTCCTGATTCCATTTTGAAAGATGATATTAATAGAGCTAATAAAGCACAACAGGAGAAGAATAAGAGTGAAAATCAGATTGTGGCAAAAGAATTTGAGCAACAAATGAAGCCTAATAATAAACCATCTAGTGTTGCTTCTGAAATTAAATTGAAAAGTGCATGTTTATTTGCCACCAAATCTGATATTGATGAGTTAGATTTCAGCAAATCTGTTTGCTATGCTTTTGTGTGCAAAGAGGCATTATTTTCATTCGAGGACGTGCCTTCCTCTTTGCCTCCTGCTGTCACTAACATTTTGCAGGAGTTCGCTGACATTTTTTCGCAAGACGTGCCACCGGGATTACCGCCTATTCGAGGGATTGTGATAGAGGCAAAGGTGTCCCGTCTTTCGATGAGATGGTGGATTTCGCTTTGGTGGAAGTCGACTTTGTCGATCCGACTACGAACGTGCGAGGACGTCGCGCCTTAGCAATCGCTAAACCAACTCCGAGAGGTTATTGACCACGCCGGAGCACGATCAACCTGACCACGAAGGTCTGTTTCCTGCGAGCAAACGAAGAACAAGCAAGAAACTAAGATTGCAATCTGGATATTGCGAATATAAGATGAAAGCTTTATTGATCAAGGTGGGGTTCTGTGACGCCTTTGTCTGGTCGTTGAACACAAACGAAGTATGCGAAGTTGCAGCTATGGCGAACTTTTAATCTAAACAAAACCCAAAGTCTAAACGATGCCCTAAGGGCTGTATATATGGAGGAAGAGGGGGGGAATTTCGTGGCCCTTGGTGGAGGGGTCCGAAATCAACCCTATCTCTTGTTTCCCCACACATACGGACTCTAAAAATAGCCTATACTTATGTATTTCGAAATTACATGGGCCTGGCCCAATAATAAGGTGACGCGGCACCTAAAATAGCCTCGGGACGAAATTTATGAAGTGGCGTCTTGTATATTTCGTCCAAGGCTTCATGCACCCATTATGGTGGCTTCAAAGTCCTGAAATCATCACTTGTAACTCCGTTCTTGTTTCCCTTGCGCATGCCATCATCTCCATGCTTGTTCTTGCTCCAATGTTCATCCTTCTCCAAGCTAGGCCCTTCATTTGTAAGCAAAACAAATGTATCCAATTTAGGCAGCATCATATTCTCATGAACATTAGAATCATTACCAAGAAACGAAAGTACCTGGTAATTTAGTTGGCGTGCACGAGCTCTAGTAATTGGTCCAGTATGTATAGCAGCAGGGGCTGTGGGTGTAACAATTGTATTGATGTCCTCATCAGATATGCTTGATGAATTGAGTGGCTCTACAATATTCTCCAAAGTTGATTTGCGTAGTGGCTACCATCAAATTCGTATGAAATTGGGAGATGAATGGAAAACAACATTTAAAACTAAGTTTGGATTATATGAGTGGTTAGTCATGCCTTTTGGGTTAACTAATGCACCTAGTACTTTCATGAGATTAATGAACGAAGTTTTACGTGCTTTCATTGGACGATTTGTGGTAGTTTACTTTGATGACATATTGATTTATAGCAGATCTTTGGAAGAACATTTGGAACATTTACGTGCTGTTTTTATTGCTCTACGTGATGCACGTTTGTTTGGTAACCTTGGGAAGTGCACCTTTTGCACCGACCGAGTATCTTTTCTTGGCTATGTTGTTACTCCACAGGGAATTGAAGTTGATAAAGCCAAGATTGAAGCTATTGAGAGTTGGCCGCAGCCCAAAACGGTCACACACGTGAGGAGTTTTCTTGGCCTCGCTGGATTCTATAGGCGTTTTGTGAGAGATTTCAGCACCATTGCTGCACCTCTCAATGAGCTTACAAAGAAAGATGTGCCTTTTCTTTGGGGTACCGCACAGGAAGAAGCCTTCTCCGTATTGAAAGATAAGTTGACACATGCTCCTTTACTCCAACTTCCTGATTTTAATAAGACTTTTGACCTTGAATGTGATGCTAGTGGAATTGGATTAGGAGGTGTGTTATTACAAGATGGCAAACCCGTTGCATACTTTTCTGAAAAATTGAGTGGGCCTAGTCTGAATTATTCTACTTATGATAAAGAATTATATGCTCTTGTTCGGACTTTAGAAACATGGCAACATTATTTATGGCCCAAAGAATTTATTATACATTCTGATCATGAATCTTTGAAACATATTAAAAGTCAAGCTAAACTGAATTGTAGACATGCTAAATGGGTTGAATTCATTGAGACTTTCCCTTATGTCATTAAACACAAGAAGGGAAAAGAAAATGTTATTTCTGATGCATTGTCTCGTCGCTATACTATGCTTTCACAACTTGACTTCAAAATATTTGGTTTGGAGACCATCAAAGATCAATATGTGCATGATGCTGATTTTAAAGATGTAATGCAGAATTGTAAAGAAGGAAGAATGTGGAACAAGTTTGTCGTTAACGATGGATTTGTGTTTCGTGCTAACAAGCTATGCATTCCAGCTAGCTCCGTTCGTCTTTTGTTGTTGCAGGAGGCGCATGGAGGAGGATTAATGGGACACTTTGGCGTGAAGAAGACGGAGGACGTACTTGCTACACATTTCTTTTGGCCAAAGATGAGACGGGATGTTGAGCGTTTTATTGCTCGATGCACTACATGTCAAAAAGCTAAGTCACGACTCAATCCTCATGGTTTATATATGCCTTTGCCTGTACCTAGTGTTCCTTGGGAGGATATATCTATGGAGTTTGTTTTAGGTTTACCTCGAACAAAGAAGGGGAGGGATAGCATATTTGTTGTCGTGGATAGATTCTCGAAAATGGCACACTTTATACCATGTCATAAAAGCGATGATGCTGTTAATGTTGCTGATTTGTTCTTTCGTGCAATTATTCGCTTGCATGGTGTGCCAAATTCTAGTGTTTCAGATCGTGATACTAAATTTCTTAGCCACTTTTGGAGATGTTTATGGGCTAAGTTGGGGACTAAACTGCTTTTTAGTACTACTTGTCACCCCCAAACTGATGGACAAACTGAAGTAGTCAATAGAACGTTGTCTACTATGCTTAGGGCTGTTTTGAAGAATAATAAGAAAATGTGGGAGGAATGCTTGCCTCATATTGAATTTGCTTATAATCGTTCATTGCATTCTACTAGTAAGATGTGCCCTTTTGAAGTTGTGTATGGTTTCCTACCTCGTGCACCTATTGATTTGTTGCCTCTTCCATCTTCGGAGAAGGTTAGTTTTGATGCTAAACAACATGCTGAATTGATTTTAAAAATGCATGAGTTAACTAAGGAAAACATTGAGCGTATGAATGCTAAATATAAACTTGCTGGAGATAAGGGTAGAAAACATGTTGTGTTTGCACCTGGAGATCTTGTTTGGTTACATTTGCGTAAGGATAGATTTCCTGATTTGCGCAAATCAAAGCTAATGCCACGTGCTGATGGTCCCTTTAAGGTGTTAGAGAAAATAAATGATAATGCATATAAACTTGAGCTGCCTGCAGATTTTGGGGTTAGTCCCACTTTTAACATTGCAGATTTGAAGCCTTATTTGGGTGAGGAAGATGAACTTCCGTCGAGGACGACTTCATTTCAAGAAGGGGAGGATGATGAGGACATCAATACAATTGTTACACCCACAGCCCCTGCTGCTATACATACTGGACCAATTACTAGAGCTCGTGCACGCCAACTAAATTACCAGGTACTTTCATTTCTTGGTAATGATTCTAATGTTCATGAGAATATGATGCTGCCTAAATTGGATACATTTGTTTTGCTTACAAATGAAGGGCCTAGCTTGGAGAAGGATGAACATTGGAGCAAGAACAACATTGGAGATGATGGCATGCGCAAGGGGAACAAGAACGGAGTTACAAGTGATGATTTCAGGACTTTGAAGCCACCATAATGGGTGCATGAAGCCTTGGACGAAATATACAAGATGCCACTTCATAAATTTCGTCCCGAGGCTATTTTAGGTGCTGCGTCACCTTATTATTGGGCCAGGCCCATGTAATTTCGAAATACATAAGTATAGGCTATTTTTAGAGTCCGTATGTGTGGGGAAACAAGAGATAGGGTTGATTTCGGACCCCTCCACCAAGGGCCACGAAATTCCCCCCTCTTCCTCCATATATACAGCCCTTAGGGCATCGTTTAGACTTTGGGTTTTGTTTAGATTAAAAGTTCTCCATAGCTGCAACTTCGCGTACTTCGTTTGTGTTCAACGACCAGACAAAGGCGTCACAGAACCCCACCTTGATCAATAAAGCTTTCATCTTATATTCGCAATATCCAGATTGCAATCTTAGTTTCTTGCTTGTTCTTCGTTTGCTCGCAGGAAACAGACCCTCGTGGTCAGGTTGATCGTGCTCCGGCGTGGTCAATAACCTCTCGGAGTTGGTTTAGCGATTGCTAAGGCGCGACATCCTCGCACGTTCGTAGTCGGATCGTCAAAGTCGACTTCCACCAAAGCGAAATCCACCATCTCATCGAAAGACGGGACACCTCCGCCTCTATCACACAGCCCCTGCTGCTATACATACTGGACCAATTACTAGAGCTCGTGCACGCCAACTAAATTACCTGGTACTTTCGTTTCTTGGTAATGATTCTAATGTTCATGAGAATATGATGCTGCCTAAATTGGATACATTTGTTTTGCTTACAAATGAAGGGCCTAGCTTGGAGAAGGATGAACATTGGAGCAAGAACAAGCATGGAGATGATGGCATGCGCAAGGGGAACAAGAACGGAGTTACAAGTGATGATTTCAGGACTTTGAAGCCACCATAATGGGTGCATGAAGCCTTGGACGAAATATACAAGATGCCACTTCATAAATTTCGTCCCGAGGCTATTTTAGGTGCTGCGTCACCTTATTATTGGGCCAGGCCCATGTAATTTCGAAATACATAAGTATAGGCTATTCTTAGAGTCCGTATGTGTGGGGAAACAAGAGATAGGGTTGATTTCGGACCCCTCCACCAAGGGCCACGAAATTCCCCCCTCTTCCTCCATATATACAGCCCTTAGGGCATCGTTTAGACTTTGGGTTTTGTTTAGATTAAAAGTTCGCCATAGCTGCAACTTCGCGTACTTCGTTTGTGTTCAACGACCAGACAAAGGCGTCACAGAACCCCACCTTGATCAATAAAGCTTTTCATCTTATATTCGCAATATCCAGATTGCAATCTCAGTTTCTTGCTTGTTCTTCGTTTGCTCGCAGGAAACAGACCCTCGTGGTCAGGTTGATCGTGCTCCGGCGTGGTCAATAACCTCTCGGAGTTGGTTTAGCGATTGCTAAGGCGCGACGTCCTCGCACGTTCGTAGTCGGATCGTCAAAGTCGACTTCCAACAAAGCGATATCCATCATCTCATCGAAAGACGGGACACCTTTGCCTCTATCAAGTGGTATCAGTTTTCAGGTTGCTCGGTGAGAATCTCCAGTTTTCCTAGATTAGATTTATTTTCTTACCTATTGTCCAACGACCAGACCAAGACCGCTTACGGATCCCCACCTTTATCAATACCTCAATACAATTGTTACACCCACAGCCCCTGCTGCTATACATACTGGACCAATTACTAGAGCCCGTGCACGCCAACTAAATTACCAGGTACTTTCGTTTCTTGGTAATGATTCTAATGTTCATGAGAATATGATGCTGCCTAAATTGGATACATTTGTTTTGCTTACAAATGAAGGGCCTAGCTTGGAGAAGGATGAACATTGGAGCAAGAACAAGCATGGAGATGATGGCATGCGCAAGGGGAACAAGAACGGAGTTACAAGTGATGATTTCAGGACTTTGAAGCCACCATAATGGGTGCATGAAGCCTTGGACGAATTATACAAGATGCCACTTCATAAATTTCGTCCCGAGGCTATTTTAGGTGCTGCGTCACCTTATTATTGGGCCAGGCCCATGTAATTTCGAAATACATAAGTATAGGCTATTTTTAGAGTCCGTATGTGTGGGGAAACAAGAGATAGGGTTGATTTCGGACCCCTCCACCAAGGGCCACGAAATTCCCCCCTCTTCCTCCATATATACAGCCCTTAGGGCATCGTTTAGACTTTGGGTTTTGTTTAGATTAAAAGTTCGCCATAGCTGCAACTTCGCGTACTTCGTTTGTGTTCAACGACCAGACAAAGGCGTCACAGAACCCCACCTTGATCAATAAAGCTTTCATCTTATATTCGCAATATCCAGATTGCAATCTTAGTTTCTTACTTGTTCTTCGTTTGCTCGCAGGAAACAGACCCTCGTGGTCAGGTTGATCGTGCTGCGGCGTGGTCAATAACCTCTCGGAGTTGGTTTAGCGATTGCTAAGGCGCGACGTCCTCGCACGTTCGTAGTCGGATCGTCAAAGTCGACTTCCACCAAAGCGAAATCCACCATCTCATCGAAAGACGGGACACCTCCGCCTCTATCACACAGCCCCTGCTGCTATACATACTGGACCAATTACTAGAGCTCGTGCACGCCAAATAAATTACCAGGTACTTTCGTTTCTTGGTAATGATTCTAATGTTCATGAGAATATGATGCTGCCTAAATTGGATACATTTGTTTTGCTTACAAATGAAGGGCCTAGCTTGGAGAAGGATGAACATTGGAGCAAGAACAAGCATGGAGATGATGGCATGCGCAAGGGGAACAAGAACGGAGTTACAAGTGATGATTTCAGGACTTTGAAGCCACCATAATGGGTGCATGAAGCCTTGGACGAAATATACAAGATGCCACTTCATAAATTTCGTCCCGAGGCTATTTTAGGTGCTGCGTCACCTTATTATTGGGCCAGGCCCATGTAATTTCGAAATACATAAGTATAGGCTATTTTTAGAGTCCGTATGTGTGGGGAAACAAGAGATAGGGTTGATTTCGGACCCCTCCACCAAGGGCCACGAAATTCCCCCCTCTTCCTCCATATATACAGCCCTTAGGGCATCGTTTAGACTTTGGGTTTTGTTTAGATTAAAAGTTCGCCATAGCTGCAACTTCGCGTACTTCGTTTGTGTTCAACGACCAGACAAACGCGTCACAGAACCCCACCTTGATCAATAAAGCTTTCATCTTATATTCGCAATATCAAGATTGCAATCTTAGTTTCTTGCTTGTTCTTCGTTTGCTCGCAGAAAACAGACCCTCGTGGTCAGGTTGATCGTGCTCCGGCGTGGTCAATAACCTCTCGGAGTTGGTTTAGCGATTGCTAAGGCGCGACGTCCTCGCACGTTCGTAGTCGGATCGTCAAAGTCGACTTCCACCAAAGCGAAATCCACCATCTCATCGAAAGACGGGACACCTCCGCCTCTATCACACAGCCCCTGCTGCTATACATACTGGACCAATTACTAGAGCTCGTGCACGCCAACTAAATTACCAGGTACTTTCGTTTCTTGGTAATGATTCTAATGTTCATGAGAATATGATGCTGCCTAAATTGGATACATTTGTTTTGCTTACAAATGAAGGGCCTAGCTTGGAGAAGGATGAACATTGGAGCAAGAACAAGCATGGAGATGATGGCATGCGCAAGGGGAACAAGAACGGAGTTACAAGTGATGATTTCAGGACTTTGAAGCCACCATAATGGGTGCATGAAGCCTTGGACGAAATATACAAGATGCCACTTCATAAATTTCGTCCCGAGGCTATTTTAGGTGCTGCGTCACCTTATTATTGGGCCAGGCCCATGTAATTTCGAAATACATAAGTATAGGCTATTTTTAGAGTCCGTATGTGTGGGGAAACAAGAGATAGGGTTGACTTCGGACCCCTCCACCAAGGGCCACGAAATTCCCCCCTCTTCCTCCATATATACAGCCCTTAGGGCATCGTTTAGACTTTGGGGATTTGTTTAGTTAAAAGTTAGCCATTGCAACTTCGTGTACTTCGTTTGTGTCCAACGACCAGACCAAGACCGCTTACGGATCCCCACCATTATCAATACCTCATATATATTTGCAATATTTAGATTGCTTTATCATATTCTTGCTTGTTCTTCGATTGCTTGCAGGAATAGACCTTCGTGGTCAGGCTGACCGTGCTTCCGGCATCGTCAGTAACCTCAGGAGATTGGTTTAGCGATTGCTAAGGCGCAACGTCGTGCACGTTTGTAGTTGGATCGTCAAAGTCGTCTCCACCAAATCGATAGTTATCATCTCATCGAAAGATCGGGACCCTCGCCTCTATCAAGTGGTATCAGATTTCCAGGTTGCTCGGTAAGAATTTGAGATTTGCTTGACGGATTTGTGACACCCACCACCACCACTTGTTCGTAGTCTGTAGGATCATATTCTTGTGTGTTTCTATTGCTGCTAACCATGCCAGGATCACAAGCCGACGAGATTGACTGGGAGAATTTATCGAACAAGGAGCTTCGTGATAAGTTTCAGCAAATGATGACTGAACAGGTGCAAGATGTGCTGAACAATTTTGAAGAGGCCATGGAGAAGATCACTGGCCTTGAGAAGACGTTCGAAACAAAGCTCGATAACAAGTTTAATGAATTGCTCGCGCGTCTTCCACCACCACCACCCGCTGCACCTAACGCACCTCTCCAACAACAACAACAACGACTACCTCCACGTCGCGAAGCAGACCTCCGCCGAGCAAGCCGTGTTCCTCTTGCGTTTGGCCAAACTGTTGGTGCTGCTGTTGATACTTCTGTGGCTCCTGCTGCTGATGCGGAGGAGGATGATTATATGGGAGATTATGAGGATGAGGTTGATCAAAATCAACACTACGTGCAGCCACCTGTACCACCACCAGCAGGTCGACCTCAGGTATATATTCGTAATGGTAGGCCTGCACCACCACCTCAGGTATGAGATGATGTCCATATTCCTAAACTGAAATTGAATATTCCACCATTTGAGGGTAGATATGTTCCTGATATATATCTTACTTGGGAGTTAGAAACTGAACAACGATTTACATGTTTACAATATCCTGAGGAGAGACGAGTTGCTGCTGTTGTTTGTGCTTTCACTAGTTTTGCATGTGTATGGTGGTCTGAACATTGTAGATTATATCCTATTCCAACTACTTGGGCTGCTTTGAAAACTGCTACGCGTACGCGTTGGGTTCCACCATATTATCAACGTGAATTGCTTCAAAAATTGCAGCGTTTAAGACAAGGGAAAAATTCTGTAGAAGAATATTATCAGGAATTACAAACTGGCATGATTAGATGTGGTATTGTTGAGGAGAATGAAGCTATGCTTGCACGTTTTCTGGGTGGATTAAATAGAGAGATTCAGACCATTCTAGACTATAAGGAGTATACTAATATCACTCGTTTATTCCATCTTGCTTGTAAAGCTGAACGTGAAGTGCAGGATCGACAAGCATTGGGGCGAACTAACTTTTCTGCAGGCCGACCTTCATCATGGACACCACGTGCATCTTCTACTTCAACTGCACCAGCACCTCCATCCGGTGCCACCTCCAGCCGTGATA
>NC_057803.1:246617950-246628630 GCF_018294505.1 Triticum aestivum
AATTTCCACCACGTGCTACCCATCATTCATTGTCATAATAATAGTTGAGATCGTTCACATCTTCACTTGATCCAATCTGCATCTTATCTAGTTTGTTTTGGAAAGAGGGAGAAAAAAAGAGAGAAAAAAAACAAGAGAAAAAAAGGAGAAAAAAAAAGTCAGAGAAAAAAAAGGAGAGAAAGAAAAAAAAAGCGTGAGAAAAAAAAGAGAGAAGAAAAAAAATTGGATCTATCTAGAATCAATCTCGTACCTGAATTCGGATTGGAATCTGTTTTGCGCACTGTTCAGTAAAACAGGTGTATCTTCCTCATACGAAGTCCGTTTTGGCTCCGTGAGTACTCAAATTGAAGATAGCGACGAGCCGCATATAAATTGTTGCAGAAGCTAGTTCAATATTTGACACCTCAAAATCGGCTTCTAAATAGCTCTTTTTGCCCTCCGAAGTTCGTGAACACAGCTTGTTCCAATTTTTTAGGGCAGTTTTAGAATTCTTTGACTCCTCATATCAACTCGGAATTGAGTGATTCTTTTTGCATTGGAAAGCTTGAGTTAGTAGCATTCTTTGAAAGAATTTATCAGAAAATTGTCTCAAACTTTTCAAGAGGAAAGTTGGAGAGAGAGTTGTTGTATATCCTGCTTGGCAGTTGTTTTTCATCATTATCTTCACTGCCGTTGTGATCTTCACTTATATCTTGCTGTCAAGAGCTACTTAGTATCCTTCATTGATGCTAGTTGTGCTACGCCGTGACCTCATTAGTGTTCTAGGCTCGCGTCTCTAGTCCGGTCTAGCCTAGGACCAGCACAGTACAGTCGTTGAGCGTTTATTCAACATTGCATCTTTGAATTGATTATTGCTAATCTTTTGCTACCATATATAGCCAACCCAGCTCCACATATTTCTACACTGTGTATACGTACGCTCCCCTGGCAATCGCTTTACTCAATATTCGGAGTTACTTGACACCGCTGGTTGCCGATCACCGCCTGCTGCATGGTAAGAACTTGTAAGACATTGATATTTGCTTTACTGTGAGCGTTTTACCACCACATCCTAGTAGTTATAGGAACATTATTTTTGGGTTTTGTTTCTTGTTCTACTAATCATGACAGGATCCAGAGTCAATTCATGGGCTTTGTCGATCGCGGGAGACGTGCCACCACCTTTGCAAATACCACAACCGTCACGAGAGGTGCACAAACATCCAAATGCACATGATCAGGTTAATGTATCTATACCACCATTTAATGGCCGTTTTAAACCTGCTTTATATATTGAATGGGAGTTCGACATAAAATATATATTTGCTTCCCATAATTTCGATGAACATAAAAAGGTTAAGGTTGCGGTTGGTTCTTTCACTGGTTATGCTTTGGTTTGGTGGAGTGAATATTGTCGGTTACACCCTGATTATATACCTACTACTTGGGATGATTTGAAACTTGCCATGCGACATACTTTCGTCCCTGCTTATTATACTCGTGACATGATTAAGAAGTTGCAACACTTAAAACAAGGTAGTGAAACTGTAACAAAATATTATGATGATTTACAAACTACCTTGTTGCATTCCTCTTTAGAAGAAAGTGAAGATGATTTTATGGATAGATTTTGGGGAGGATTAAACCGTGATATTCAAGAGATACTAATTCATGAAGAGTGTTATCCTATGGATGATGAGGACATCAATACAATTGTTACACCCACAACCCCTGCTGCTATACATACTGGACCAATTACTAGAGCTCGTGCACGCCAACTAAATTACCAGGTACTTTCGTTTCTTGGTAATGATTCTAATGTTCATGAGAATATGATGCTGCCTAAATTGGATACATTTGTTTTGCTTACAAATGAAGGGCCTAGCTTGGAGAAGGATGAACATTGGAGCAAGAACAAGCATGGAGATGATGGCATGCGCAAGGGGAACAAGAACAGAGTTACAAGTGATGATTTCAGGACTTTGAAGCCACCATAATGGGTGCATGAAGCCTTGGACGAAATATACAAGATGCCACTTCATAAATTTCGTCCCGAGGCTATTTTAGGTGCTGCGTCACCTTATTATTGGGCCAGGCCCATGTAATTTCGAAATACATAAGTATAGGCTATTTTTAGAGTCCGTATGTGTGGGGAAACAAGTGATAGGGTTGATTTCGGACCCCTCCACCAAGGGCCACGAAATTCCCCCCTCTTCCTCCATATATACAGCCCTTAGGGCATCGTTTAGACTTTGGGTTTTGTTTAGATTAAAAGTTCGCCATAGCTGCAACTTCGCGTACTTCGTTTGTGTTCAACGACCAGACAAAGGCGTCACAGAACCCCACCTTGATCAATAAAGCTTTCATCTTATATTCGCAATATCCAGATTGCAATCTCAGTTTCTTGCTTGTTCTTCGTTTGCTCGCAGGAAACAGACCCTCGTGGTCAGGTTGATCGTGCTCCGGCGTGGTCAATAACCTCTCGGAGTTGGTTTAGCGATTGCTAAGGCGCGACGTCCTCGCACGTTCGTAGTCGGATCGTCAAAGTCGACTTCCACCAAAGCGAAATCCACCATCTCATCGAAAGACGGGACACCTTTGCCTCTATCAACTTGTCACCCCCAAACTGATGGACAAACTGAAGTAGTCAATAGGACGTTGTCTACTATGCTTAGGGCTGTTTTGAAGAATAATAAGAAAATGTGGGAGGAATGCTTGCCTCATATTGAATTTGCTTATAATCGTTCATTGCATTCTACTACTAAGATGTGCCCTTTTGAAGTTGTGTATGGTTTCCTACCTCGTGCACCTATTGATTTGTTGCCTCTTCCATCTTCGGAGAAGGTTAATTTTGATGCTAAACAACGTGCTGAATTGATTTTAAAAATGCATGAGTTAACTAAGGAAAACATTGAGCGTATGAATGCTAAATATAAACTTGCTGGAGATAAGGGTAGAAAACATGTTGTGTTTGCACCTGGAGATCTTGTTTGGTTACATTTGCGTAAGGATAGATTTCCTGATTTGCGCAAATCAAAGCTAATGCCACGTGGTGATGGTCCCTTTAAGGTGTTAGAGAAAATAAATGATAATGCATATAAACTTGAGCTGCCTGCAGATTTTGGGGTTAGTCCCACTTTTAACATTGCAGATTTGAAGCCTTATTTGGGTGAGGAAGATGAACTTCCGTCGAGGACGACTTCATTTCAAGAAGGGGAGTGATAGAGGCAAAGGTGTCCCGTCTTTCGATGAGATGATGGATTTCGCTTTGGTGGAAGTCGACTTTGACGATCCGACTACGAACGTGCGAGGACGTCGCGCCTTAGCAATCGCTAAACCAACTCCGAGAGGTTATTGACCACGCCGGAGCACGATCAACCTGACCACGAGGGTCTGTTTCCTGCGAGCAAACGAAGAACAAGCAAGAAACTGAGATTGCAATCTGGATATTGCGAATATAAGATGAAAGCTTTATTGATCAAGGTGGGGTTCTGTGACGCCTTTGTCTGGTCGTTGAACACAAACGAAGTACGCGAAGTTGCAGCTATGGCGAACTTTTAATCTAAACAAAACCCAAAGTCTAAACGATGCCCTAAGGGCTGTATATATGGAGGAAGAGGGGGGAATTTCGTGGCCCTTGGTGGAGGGGTCCGACATCAACCCTATCTCTTGTTTCCCCACACATACGGACTCTAAAAATAGCCTATACTTATGTATTTCGAAATTACATGGGCCTGGCCCAATAATAAGGTGACGCAGCACCTAAAATAGCCTCGGGACGAAATTTATGAAGTGGCATCTTGTATATTTCGTCCAAGGCTTCATGCACCCATTATGGTGGCTTCAAAGTCCTGAAATCATCACTTGTAACTCCGTTCTTGTTCCCCTTGCGCATGCCATCATCTCCATGCTTGTTCTTGCTCCAATGTTCATCCTTCTCCAAGCTAGACCCTTCATTTGTAAGCAAAACAAATGTATCCAATTTAGGCAGCATCATATTCTCATGAACATTAGAATCATTACCAAGAAACGAAAGTACCTGGTAATTTAGTTGGCGTGCACGAGCTCTAGTAATTGGTCCAGTATGTATAGCAGCAGGGGCTGTGGGTGTAACAATTGTATTGATGTCCTCATCACATACCAAGGGAGTTGTGAAGGAACGTTCTGTGCGCGTCATAATAGACGGAGGGAGCTGCAACAACTTGGCTAGCATGGAGATGGTGGAGAAGCTTTCTCTCACCACAAGACCACATCCACATCCTTACTACATCCAATGGTTCAACAACAGCGGCAAGGTTAAGGTAACACGTACTGTTCGTGTGCATTTTAGTATCTCTACATATGCTGATTATGTTGATTGTGATGTGGTACCTATGCAAGCATGTTCCTTATTACTTGGTAGACCATGGCAATTTGATAAAAATTCTGTACACCATGGTAGAAACAATCACTATACTCTTGTTCATAAGGATAAAAATATTACTTTGCTTCCTATGACTCCTGATTCCATTTTGAAAGATGATATTAATAGAGCTAATAAAGCAAAACAGGAGATGAATAAGAGTGAAAATCAAATAGTGGCAAAAGAATTTGAGCAACAAATGAAGCCTAATAATAAACCATCTAGTGTTGCTTCTGAAATTAAATTGAAAAGTGCATGTTTATTTGCCACCAAATCTGATATTGATGAGCTAGATTTCAGCAAATCTGTTTGCTATGCTTTTGTGTGCAAAGAGGCATTATTTTCATTCGAGGACGTGCCTTCCTCTTTGCCTCCTGCTGTCACTAACATTTTGCAGGAGTTCGCTGACGTTTTTCCACAAGACGTGCCACCGGGATTACCGCCTATTCGAGGGATTGAGCATCAGATTGACTTAATTCCCGGTGCTTCACTGCCAAACCGTGCACCATACCGTACCAATCCAGAGGAGACGAAGGAGATTATGCGTCAAGTACAAGAGCTTCTCGACAAAGGTTATATACGCGAATCCCTTAGTCCTTGTGATGAGGACATGACTACCTTGGATATGACCAAAAATATTGCATATATGCATATTTCTCAGGTGATTTCTAGTGCAAACTATTCAATAATCTATTTGTGTTATCCAGAACAAAAATACTTCATACACTTTTGTGTTTTGTCTAATTGCAGGTGTATGGGACATTTGTACAATCCACATATGAAGATAAGGAAGAAAGAGATGTTTATTTGCTGTCCAAAAAGTTCTCTCACGTCACTTTTGGCCCAAGAGAAGATAGAGTCCAAGTCTCTCACGTTCTGGATTCAGATTCGGACTGCACAGACATACCTGACTCAAAACGCACACAAGTTTTTCATACGGACTCCGAATTGGGTGATTCTTTTTTTGTTGGAAACTAGATTTCGTGCACTTTCCAACCCAATTGGAATCACCTTCAAATTCGTCCGGAGCGTTGAGTTGTGGACGAAACAATCTGATGCTGCAGCAGAATCCGAGTCAAACTACAAGTCCAAAGGTGTTACATCACCTCCACTTGGGCCCATTGGCCTTGTACGACCTAGATTTAGTTTTAGGCTGCCTTGGGACGTCCTCCCACCTCCTTGGCCGCCACCCCTTGCTCCTATATAAGTAGATCCATCTAGTAGCTTTTCCTTGGGATTTGTTTAGTTAAAAGTTAGCCATTGCAACTTCGTGTGCCTCGTTTGTGTCCAACGACCAGACCAAGACCACTTTTCGGATCCCCACCATTATCAATACTTCATACATATTCGCGATATTTAGATTGCTTTTATCATATTCTTGCTTGTTCTTCGATTGCTTGCAGGAATAGACCTTCGTGGTCAGGTTGATCGTGTTCCGGCGTGGTCAATAACCTCTCGGAGTTGGTTTAGCGATTGCTAAGGCACAACGTCGTTGCACGTTTGTAGTCGGATCGTCAAAGTCGTCTCCACCAAATCGATAGTTATCATCTCATCGAAAGATCGGGACACCCCGCCTCTATCAAGTGGTATCAGTTTTCAGGTTGCTCGGTGAGAATTTCCAGTTTTCCTAGATTAGATTTATTTTCTTACCTATTGTCCAAGAAAAAGCCACAAAAAAGAGTTAGATCTGTTCATCCTTTATCCAAGCCAGTCTGAGCCTTTGCAATTTTCTATTCATTGCTTGCATAGTTGAATTATCGGTTGCATCGTCGTGTCAGTTGCTGGTCTTAGTGTCTAGTTCCTTTAGAGTTTCGTGTTCTGTTCACATTAGTCACGCCGCCGCTGCATCATTATCCGTTCCGCTGTCCACCATCTCATCTATTAATTTCCACCACGTTCTATGCACTGTTCATTGTCATAATCATAGTTGAGGTCATTCACATCTTCGCCTGATCCAATCTGCATCTTATCTAGTTTGTCTTGGAAAGAGGGAGAAAAAAAAAGATAGAGAAAAAAAAGAGAAAAAAAGGAAAGAAAAAGAGAGAGAAGAAAAAAAAGTGTGAGAAAAAAAAGAGAGAAGAAAAAAATTGGATCTATCTAGAATCAATCTCGTACCTGAATTCGGATTGGAATCTGTTTTGCGCACTGTTCAGTAAAACAGGTGTATCTTCCTCATACGAAGTCCGTTTTGGCTCCGTGAGTACTCAAATTCAAGATAGCGACGAGCCACATGTAAATAGTTGCACAAGCTAGTTCAATATTTGACACCTCAAAATCGGCTTCTAAATAGGTCTTTTTGCCCTCCGAAGTTCGTGAACACAGCTTGTTCCAATTTTTAGGCCAGTTTTAGAATTCTTTGACTCCTCATATCAACTCGGAATTGAGTGATTCTTTTTGCATTGGAAAGCTTGAGTTAGTAGCATTCTTTGAAAGAATTTATCAGAAAATTGTCTCAAACTTTTCAAGAGGAAAGTTGGAGAGAGAGTTGTTGTATATCCTGCTTGGCAGTTGTTTTTCATCATTATCTTCACTGCCGTTGTGATCTTCACTTATATCTTGCTGTCAAGAGCTACTTAGTATCCTTCATTGATGCTAGTTGTGCTACGCCGTGACCTCATTAGTGTTCTAGGCTCGCGTCTCTAGTCCGGTCTAGCCTAGGACCAGCACAGTACAGTCGTTGAGCGTTTATTCAACATTGCATCTTTGAATTGATTATTGCTAATCTTTTGCTACCATATATAGCCAACCCAGCTCCACATATTTCTACACTGTGTATACGTACGCTCCCCTGGCAATCGCTTTACTCAATATTCGGAGTTACTTGACACCGCTGGTTGCCGATCACCGCCTGCTGCATGATAAGAACTTGTAAGACATTGATATTTGCTTTACTGTGAGCGTTTTACCACCACATCCTAGTAGTTATAGGAACATTATTTTTGGGTTTTGTTTCTTGTTCTACTAATCATGACAGGATCCAGAGTCAATTCATGGGCTTTGTCGATCGCGGGAGACGTGCCACACCTTTGCAAATACCACAACCGTCACGAGAGGTGCACAAACATCCAAATGCACATGATCAGGTTAATGTATCTATACCACCATTTAATGGCCGTTTTAAACCTGCTTTATATATTGAATGGGAGTTCGACATAAAAAATATATTTGCTTCCCATAATTTCGATGAACATAAAAAGGTTAAGGTTGCGGTTGGTTCTTTCACTGGTTATGCTTTGGTTTGGTGGAGTGAATATTGTCGGTTACACCCTGATTATATACCTACTACTTGGGATGATTTGAAACTTGCCATGCGACATACTTTCGTCCCTGCTTATTATACTCGTGACATGATTAAGAAGTTGCAACACTTAAAACAAGGTAGTGAAACTGTAACAAAATATTATGATGATTTACAAACTACCTTGTTGCATTCCTCTTTAGAAGAAAGTGAAGATGATTTTATGGATAGATTTTGGGGAGGATTAAACCGTGATATTCAAGAGATACTAATTCATGAAGAGTGTTATCCTATGGACCATTTGTTTCATCTTGCTTGCAAAGCTGAACAGGAAATAAAACGACGTGTTGGCCACGAGGAGAACAAGCGCACGATGCACATTCCAAGAGTTGATATGATTGTTTCTTCAACTACTAGGCATACTATGACAACCACATCCGTTGTTGTCAGGACTACATCACCTCCACCATGTGACACATCGCCCCCGAGAGTGGCTACATCATCTGAGTTGATCATAAGAGGTAATGACAAAGGTACTGATCTTGATGAGGACATCAATACAATTGTTACACCCACAGCCCCTGCTGCTATACATACTGGACCAATTACTAGAGCTCGTGCACGCCAACTAAATTACCAGGTACTTTCGTTTCTTGGTAATGATTCTAATATTCATGAGAATATGATGCTGCCTAAATTGGATACATTTGTTTTGCTTACAAATGAAGGGCCTAGCTTGGAGAAGGATGAACATTGGAGCAAGAACAAGCATGGAGATGATGGCATGCGCAAGGGGAACAAGAACGGAGTTACAAGTGATGATTTCAGGACTTTGAAGCCACCATAATGGGTGCATGAAGCCTTGGACGAAATATACAAGATGCCACTTCATAAATTTCGTCCCGAGGCTATTTTAGGTGCTGCGTCACCTTATTATTGGGCCAGGCCCATGTAATTTCGAAATACATAAGTATAGGCTATTTTTAGAGTCCGTATGTGTGGGGAAACAAGAGATAGGGTTGATTTCGGACCCCTCCACCAAGGGCCACGAAATTCCCCCCTCTTCCTCCATATATACAGCCCTTAGGGCATCGTTTAGACTCTGAGTTTTGTTTAGATTAAAAGTTCGCCATAGCTGCAACTTCGCGTACTTCGTTTGTGTTCAACGACCAGACAAAGGCGTCACAGAACCCCACCTTGGTCAATAAAGATTTCATCTTATATTCGCAATATCCAGATTGCAATCTTAGTTTCTTGCTTGTTCTTCGTTTGCTCGCAGGAAACAGACCCTCGTGGTCAGGTTGATCGTGCTCCGGCGTGGTCAATAACCTCTCGGAGTTGGTTTAGCGATTGCTAAGGCGCGACGTCCTCGCACGTTCGTAGTCGGATCGTTAAAGTTGACTTCCACCAAAGCGATATCCATCATCTCATCGAAAGACGGGACACCTCCGCATCAATACAATTGTTGCCCCACAGCCCCTGCTGCTATACATACTGGACCAATTACTAGAGCTCGTGCACGCCAACTAAATTACCAGGTACTTTCGTTTCTTGGTAATGATTCTAATGTTCATGAGAATATGATGCTGCCTAAATTGGATACATTTGTTTTGCTTACAAATGAAGGGCCTAGCTTGGAGAAGGATGAACATTGGAGCAAGAACAAGCATGGAGATGATGGCATGCGCAAGGGGAACAAGAACGGAGTTACAAGTGATGATTTCAGGACTTTGAAGCCACCATAATGGGTGCATGAAGCCTTGGACGAAATATACAAGATGCCACTTCATAAATTTCGTCCCGAGGCTATTTTAGGTGCTGCGTCACCTTATTATTGGGCCAGGCCCATGTAATTTCGAAATACATAAGTATAGGCTATTTTTAGAGTCCGTATGTGTGGGGAAACAAGTGATAGGGTTGATTTCGGACCCCTCCACCAAGGGCCACGAAATTCCCCCCTCTTCCTCCATATATACAGCCCTTAGGGCATCGTTTAGACTTTGGGTTTTGTTTAGATTAAAAGTTCGCCATAGCTGCAACTTCGCGTACTTCGTTTGTGTTCAACGACCAGACAAAGGCGTCACAGAACCCCACCTTGATCAATAAAGCTTTCATCTTATATTCGCAATATCCAGATTGCAATCTTAGTTTCTTGCTTGTTCTTCGTTTGCTCGCAGGAAACAGACCCTCGTGGTCAGGTTGATCGTGCTCCGGCGTGGTCAATAACCTCTCGGAGTTGGTTTAGCGATTGCTAAGGCGCGACGTCCTCGCACGTTCGTAGTCGGATCGCCAAAGTCGACTTCCACCAAAGCGATATCCATCATCTCATCGAAAGACGGGACACCTTTGCCTCTATCAAGTGGTATCAGATTTCCAGGTTGTTCGGTGAGATTTTATAGTTTTTCGTAGTTTAGATCGAGTCTGTTCTTCATACCTATAGTCCACGAAAAAGCCACAAAAAAAATTAGGGTTAGTTCATCATATCCGAACCAATCTGAGCCTTGCATAATCTTTTTAGGGTTTTGCTTTGTTGAATTTGCGGTTGCATCGTCGTGTCTAGTTGCTGGTCTTAGAGTCTAGTCTTTTAGAGTTTCAAGTTCTGGTCATAAGTTGTCACGCCGCCGCCGCACCATCATCATCGCCCCTGCCATCTACCACCAATCCGTGTTCATATACCACCACCGATCCATATCCATATACTACCACCGCTGCCATATACCACCACCATATATCCACCACCAATCCGAGTTCTTTGCTTATTAGGTTTGTTTTCGGGATCCATCTAGATTCCGATTCGTGTTTCCTTGCCGGAGCCGGGTAGCCACGCTCCGTTTAGGCCCAAAAATTTTCGAAAACGCATTTTTTGAAAAATTTTCTGGCTATCCTATTTTTAGGTGTTTCTGAGTGTTTTGAGACAGGTGCCATTATAGGAAGTTTTTTTTGAACCGTTTCCAGTTTTTGGGTCCGGGCAGTCGAAAAAAAAAAAAATTGGTCGAAAAAATTTCGTGCCCATCCTGTCAGTTTGAGCTAGGAAGAGTTTTGAGACACTCGCCATTATAGT
>NC_057803.1:246630019-246631011 GCF_018294505.1 Triticum aestivum
ACATTGTAGATTATATCCTATTCCAACTACTTGGGCTGCTTTGAAAACTGCTATGCGTACGCGTTGGGTTCCACCATATTATCAACGTGAATTGCTTCAAAAATTGCAGCGTTTAAGACAAGGGAAAAATTCTGTAGAAGAATATTATCAGGAATTACAAACTGGCATGATTAGATGTGGTATTGTTGAGGAGAATGAAGCTATGCTTGCACGTTTTCTGGGTGGATTAAATAGAGAGATTCAGACCATTCTAGACTATAAGGAGTATACTAATATCACTCGTTTATTCCATCTTGCTTGTAAAGCTGAACGTGAAGTGCAGGATCGACAAGCATTGGGGCGAACTAACTTTTCTGCAGGCCGACCTTCATCATGGACACCACGTGCATCTTCTACTTCAACTGCACCAGCACCTCCATCCGGTGCCACCTCCAGCCGTGATACAAGAAAACAGGCACAACCACCATTATCTTCCAAGAGCGCACCTGCGGGTCCTGCACAGCGTTCTTCTTATTCCATGGCATCAACAGGGCACACAAGTGATATTATTTGTCATCGTTGTAAGGGAGGAGGTCATTATGCGAGGGAATGCAAATCTCCGCGTGTGATGATTGCAACCGCGGATGGTGGATATGAGTCCGCTAGTGACTATGATGAGGAGACATTGGCTCTTATTACACGTGAAGAACATGGTGGAGATGATTCTGATCATGAGACGCAATACATGGCTCCTGAAGACGCTGACAGGTATGAATGTTTAGTTGCTCAACGTGTTTTGAGTGTGCAGGTCACACAAGCTGAGCAAAATCAGAGGCACAATTTGTTCCATACCAAGGGAGTTGTGAAGGAACGTTCTGTGCGCGTCATAATAGACGGAGGGAGCTGCAACAACTTGGCTAGCATTGAGATGGTGGAGAAGCTTTCTCTCACCACAAGACCACATCCACATCCTTACTACATCCAATGGTTCAACAACAGCGGCAAGGTTAAGG
>NC_057803.1:246634706-246698811 GCF_018294505.1 Triticum aestivum
AGCAGGGGCTGTGGGTGTAACAATTGTATTGATGTCCTCATCAGGGAGGATGATGAGGACATCAATACAATTGTTACACCCACGATGATGAGGACATCAATACAATTGTTACACCCACAACCCCTGCTGCTATACATACTGGACCAATTACTAGAGCTCGTGCACGCCAACTAAATTACCAGGTACTTTCGTTTCTTGGTAATGATTCTAATGTTCATGAGAATATGATGCTGCCTAAATTGGATACATTTGTTTTGCTTACAAATGAAGGGCCTAGCTTGGAGAAGGATGAACATTGGAGCAAGAACAAGCATGGAGATGATGGCATGCGCAAGGGGAACAAGAACGGAGTTACAAGTGATGATTTCAGGACTTTGAAGCCACCATAATGGGTGCATGAAGCCTTGGACGAAATATACAAGATGCCACTTCATAAATTTCGTCCCGAGGCTATTTTAGGTGCTGCGTCACCTTATTATTGGGCCAGGCCCGTGTAATTTCGAAATACATAAGTATAGGCTTTTTTTTAGAGTCCGTATGTGTGGGGAAACAAGAGATAGGGTTGATTTCGGACCCCTCCACCAAGGGCCACGAAATTCCCCCCTCTTCCTCCATATATACAGCCCTTAGGGCATCGTTTAGACTTTGGGTTTTGTTTAGATTAAAAGTTCGCCATAGCTGCAACTTCGCGTACTTCGTTTGTGTTCAACGACCAGACCAATACCGCTTACGGATCCCCACCATTATCAATACTTCATATATATTCGCAACTTTCGATGAGATAATAACTATCGATTTTGTGGAGACGACTTTGACGATCCGACTACAAACGTGCACGACGTTGCGCCTTAGCAATCGCTAAACCAACTCCGAGAGGTTATTGACCACGCTGGAGCACGATCAACCTGACCACGAAGGTCTATTCCTGCAAGCAATCGAAGAACGAGCAAGAATATGATAAAGCAATCTGAATATTGCGAATATATATGAAGTATTGATAATGGTGGGGATCCGTAAGCGGTATTGGTCTGGTCGTTGGACACAAACGAAGTACACGAAGTTGCACTGGCTAACTTTTAACTAAACAAATCCCAAAGTCTAAACGATGCCCTAAGGGCTGTATATATGGAGGAAGAGGGGGGGATTTCGTGGCCCTTGGTGGAGGTGTCCGAAATCAACCCTATCTCTTGTTTCCACACACATACGTACTCTAAAAATAGCCTATACTTATGTATTTCGAAATTACATGGGCCTGACCCAATAATAAGGTAACGCAGCACCTAAAATAGCCTCGGGACGAAATTTATGAAGTGGCATCTTGTATATTTCGTCCAAGGCTTCATGCACCCATTATGGTGGCTTCAAAGTCCTGAAATCATCACTTGTAACTCCGTTCTTGTTCCCCTTGCGCATGCCATCATCTCCATGCTTGTTCTTGCTCCAATGTTCATCCTTCTCCAAGCTAGGCCCTTCATTTGTAAGCAAAACAAATGTATCCAATTTAGGCAGCATCATATTCTCACGAACATTAGAATCAATACCAAGAAACGAAAGTACCTGGTAATTTAGTTGGCGTGCACGAGCTCTAGTAATTGGTCCAGTATGTATAGCAGCAGGGGCTGTGGGTGTAACAATTGTATTGATGTCCTCATCATCCTCCCCTTCTTGAAATGAAGTCGTCCTCGACGAAAGTTCATCTTCCTCACCCAAATAAGGCTTCAAATCTGCAATGTTAAGAGTGGGACTAACCCCAAAATCTGCAGGCAGCTCAAGTTTATATGCATTATCATTTATTTTCTCTAACACCTTAAAGGGACCATCAGCACGTGGCATTAACTTTGATTTGCGCAAATCAGGAAATCTATCCTTACGCAAATGTAACCAAACAAGATCTCCAGGTGCAAACACAACATGTTTTCTACCCTTATCTCCAGCAAGTTTATATTTAGCATTCATGCGCTCAATGTTTTCCTTAGTTAACTCATGCATTTTTAAAATCAATTCAGCATGTTGTTTAGCATCAAAATTAACCTTCTCCGAAGATGGAAGAGGCAACAAATCAATAGGTGCACGAGGTAGGAAACCATACACAACTTCAAAAGGGAACATCTTAGTAGTAGAATGCAATGAACGATTATAAGCAAATTCAATATGAGGCAAGCATTACTCCCACATTTTCTTATTATTCTTCAAAACAGCCCTAAGCATAGTAGACAATGTTCTATTGACTACTTCAGTTTGTCCATCAGTTTGGGGGTGACAAGTAGTACTAAAAAGCAGTTTAGTCCCCAACTTAGCCCATAAACATCTCCAAAAGTGGCTAAGAAATTTAGTATCACGATCTGAAACAAATAGTATTTGGCACACCATGCAAGCGAATAATTTCACGAAAGAACAAATCAGCAACATTAACAGCATCATCGCTTTTATGACATGGTATAAAGTGTGCCATTTTCGAGAATCTATCCACGACAACAAATATGCTATCCCTCCCCTTCTTTGTTAGAGGTAAACCTAAAACAAAGTCCATAGATATATCCACCCAAGGAACACTAGGTACATGCAAAGGCATATATAAACCATGAGGATTGAGTCGTGACTTAGCTTTTTGACATGTAGTGCAGCGAGCAATAAAACCCTCAACATCCTGTCTCATCTTTGGCCAAAAGAAATGTGTAGCAAGTACGTCCTCCGTCTTCTTCACGCCAAAGTGTCCCATTAATCCTCCTCTGATAGAGGCAAAGGTGTCCCGTCTTTCGATGAGATGGTGGATTTCGCTTTGGTGGAAATCGACTTTGACGATCCGACTACGAACGTGCGAGGACGTCGCGCCTTAGCAATCGCTAAACCAACTCCGAGAGGTTATTGACCACGCCGGAGCACGATCAACCTGACCACGAAGGTCTGTTTCCTGCGAGCAAACGAAGAACAAGCAAGAAACTAAGATTGCAATCTGGATATTGCGAATATAAGATGAAAGCTTTATTGATCAAGGTGGGGTTCTGTGACGCCTTTGTCTGGTCGTTGAACACAAACGAAGTACGCGAAGTTGCAGCTATGGCGAACTTTTAATCTAAACAAAACCCCCAAAGTCTAAACGATGCCCTAAGGGCTGTATATATGGAGGAAGAGGGGGGGGAATTTCGTGGCCCTTGGTGGAGGGGTCCGAAATCAACCCTATCTCTTGTTTCCCCACACATACGGACTCTAAAAATAGCCTATACTTATGTATTTCGAAATTACATGGGCCTGGCCCAATAATAAGGTGACGCAGCACCTAAAATAGCCTCGGGACGAAATTTATGAAGTGGCGTCTTGTATATTTCGTCCAAGGCTTCATGCACCCATTATGGTGGTTTCAACGTCCTGAAATCATCACTTGTAACTCCGTTCTTGTTTCCCTTGCGCATGCCATCATCTCCATGCTTGTTCTTGCTCCAATGTTCATCCTTCTCCAAGCTAGGCCCTTCATTTGTAAGCAAAACAAATGTATCCAATTTAGGCAGCATCATATTCTCATGAACATTAGAATCATTACCAAGAAACGAAAGTACCTGGTAATTTAGTTGGCGTGCACGAGCTCTAGTAATTGGTCCAGTATGTATAGCAGCAGGGGCTGTGGGTGTAACAATTGTATTGATGTCCTCATCATCCTCCATGCGCCTCCTGCAACAACAAAAGATGAACGGAGCTAGCTGGAATGCCTAGCTTGTTAGCACGAAACACAAATCCATCGTTAACGACGAACTTGTTCCACATTCTTCCTTCTTTACAATTCTGCATTACATCTTTAAAATCAGCATCATGCACATATTGATCTTTGATGGTCTCCAAACCAAATATTTTGAAGTCAAGTTGTGAAAGCATAGTATAGTGGCGAGACAATGCATCAGCAATAACATTTTCTTTTCCCTTCTTGTGTTTAATGACATAAGGAAAAGTCTCAATGAATTCAACCCATTTAGCATGTCTACGATTCAGTTTAGCTTGACTTTTAATATGTTTCAAAGATTCATGATCAGAATGTATAACAAATTCTTTGGGCCATAAATAATGTTGCCATGTTTCTAAAGTCCGAACAAGAACATATAATTCTTTATCATAAGTAGAATAATTCTGACTAGGCCCACTCAATTTTTCAGAAAAGTATGCAACAGGTTTGCCATCTTGTAATAACACACCACCTAATCCAATTCCACTAGCATCACATTCAAGCTCAAAAGTCTTATTAAAATCAGGAAGTTGGAGTAAAGGAGCATGTGTCAACTTATCTTTCAATACCGAGAAGGCTTCTTCCTGTGCGGCACCCCAAAGAAAAGGCACATCTTTCTTTGTAAGCTCATTGAGAGGTGCAGCAATGGTGCTGAAATCTCTCACAAAACGCCTATATAATCCAGCGAGGCCAAGAAAACTCCTCACTTGTGTGACCGTTTTGGGCTGCGGCCAACTCTCAATAGCTTCAATCTTGGCTTTATCAACTTCAATTCCCTGTGGAGTAACAACATAGCCAAGAAAAGATACTCGGTCGGTGCAAAAGGTGCACTTCCCAAGGTTACCAAACAAACGTGCATCACGTAGAGCAATAAAAACAGCACGTAAATGTTCCAAATGTTCTTCCAAAGATCTGCTATAAATAAATATGTCATCAAAGTAAACTACCACAAATCGTCCAATGAAAGCACGTAAAACTTCATTCATTAATCTCATGAAAGTACTAGGTGCATTAGTTAACCCAAAAGGCATGACTAACCACTCATATAATCCAAACTTAGTTTTAAATTCTGTTTTCCATTCATCTCCCAATTTCATACGAATTTGATGTTATCCACTACGCAAATCAACTTTGGAGAATATTGTAGAGCCACTCAATTCATCAAGCATATCATCGAGCCTAGGAATAGGATGACGATAACGAATAGTAATATTATTAATGCCTCTACAATTAACACACATACGTGATGTACCATCCTTTTTCGGCACTAGAATAATAGGAACAGCACAAGGACTAAGGGATTCGCGTATATAACCTTTGTCGAGAAGCTCTTGTACTTGACGCATAATCTCCTTCGTCTCCTCTGGATTGGTACGGTATGGTGCACGGTTTGGCAGTGAAGCACCGGGAATTAAGTCAATCTGATGCTCAATCCCTCGAATAGGCGGTAATCCTGGTGGCACGTCTTGTGGAAAGACGTCAGCGAACTCCTGCAAAATGTTAGTGACAGCAGGAGGCAAAGAGGAAGGCACGTCCTCGAATGAAAATAATGCCTCTTTGCACACAAAAGCATAGCAAACAGATTTGCTGAAATCTAGCTTATCAATATCAGATTTGGTGGCAAATAAACATGCACTTTTCAATTTAATTTCAGAAGCAACACTAGATGGTTTATTATTAGGCTTCATTTGTTGCTCAAATTCTTTTACCACAATCTGATTCTCACTCTTATTCTTCTCCAGTTTTGCTTTATTAGCTCTATTAATATCATCTTCCAAAATGGAATCAGGAGTCATAGGAAGCAAAGTAATATTTTTATCCTTATGAACAAGAGTATAGTGATTGTTTCTACCATGGTGTACAGAGTTTTTATCAAATTGCCATGGTCTACCAAGTAATAAGGAACATGCTTGCATAGGTACCACATCACAATCAACATAATCATCATATGTAGAGATACTAAAATGCACACGAACAGTACGTGTTACCTTAACCTTGCCGCTGTTGTTGAACCATTGGATGTAGTAAGGATGTGGATGTGGTCTTGTGGTGAGAGAAAGCTTCTCCACCATCTCCATGCTAGCCAAGTTGTGATGAGTGACATCAATACAATTGTTACACCCACAGCCCCTGCTGCTATACATACTGGACCAATTACTAGAGCTCGTGCACGCCAACTAAATTACCAGGTACTTTCGTTTCTTGGTAATGATTCTAATGTTCATGAGAATATGATGCTGCCTAAATTGGATACATTTGTTTTGCTTACAAATGAAGGGCCTAGCTTGGAGAAGGATGAACATTGGAGCAAGAACAAGAACGGAGTTACAAGTGATGATTTCAGGACTTTGAAGCCACCATAATGGGTGCATGAAGCCTTGGACGAAATATACAAGATGCCACTTCATAAATTTCGTCCCCAGGCTATTTTAGGTGCTGCGTCACCTTATTATTGGGCCAGGCCCATGTAATTTCGAAATACATAAGTATAGGCTATTTTTAGAGTCCGTATGTGTGGGGAAACAAGAGATAGGGTTGATTTCGGACCCCTCCACCAAGGGCCACGAAATTCCCCCTCTTCCTCCATATATACAGCCCTTAGGGCATCGTTTAGATTTTGGGTTTTGTTTAGATTAAAAGTTCGCCATAGCTGCAACTTCGCGTACTTTGTTTGTGTTCAACGACCAGACAAAGGCGTCACAGAACCCCACCTTGATCAATAAAGCTTTCATCTTATATTCGCAATATCCAGATTGCAATCTCAGTTTCTTGCTTGTTCTTCGTTTGCTCGCAGGAAACAGACCCTCGTGGTCAGGTTGATCGTGCTCCGGCATGGTCAATAACCTCTCGGAGTTGGTTTAGCGATTGCTAAGGCGCGACGTCCTCGCACGTTCGTAGTCGGATCATCAAAGTCGACTGCCACCAAAGCGATATCCATCATCTCATCGAAAGACGGGACACCTTTGCCTCTATCAAGTGGTATCAGATTTCCAGGTTGCTCGGTGAGATTTTACAGTTTTTCGTAGTTTAGATCGAGTCTGTTCTTCATACCTATAGTCCACGAAAAAGCCACAAAAAAATTAGGGTTAGTTCATCATATCCGAACCAATCTGAGCCTTTGCATAATCTTTTTAGGGTTTTGCTTTGTTGAATTTGCAGTTGCATCGTCGTGTCTAGTTGCTGGTCTTAGAGTCTAGTCTTTTAGAGTTTCGAGTTCTGGTCATAAGTTGTCACGCCGCCGCCGCACCATCATCATCACCCTTGCCATCTACCACCACCGCTTATCCGCCACCGCTTCGAATCCGTATCCATATACCACCACAGCTGTCATATACCACCACAGCTGTCATATACCACCACCGCTGCCATGTACCACCATATATCCACCACCAATCCGAGTTCTTGTCATATTAGGTTTGTTTTCGAGATCCATCTAGATTCCGATTCGTGTTTCCTTGCCGGAGTAGGTTTCGGAAAAAAAAGAGTCCGGAAACCACGCTCCGTTTAGGCCCAAAAATTTTCGAAAACGCATTTTTCGAAAAATTTTCTGGCTATCCTATTTTTAGGTGTTTCTGAGTGTTTTGTGACAGGTGCCATTATAGGAAGTTTTTTTTGACCCAGTTTCCAGTTTTTGGGTCCGGGCAGTCGGAAACAAAAAATTGGTCGAAAAAATTTCGTGCCCATCCTGTCAGTTTGAGCTAGGAAGAGTTTTGAGACACTCGCCATTATAGTGATTTTTTGCAAAAAAAAAACATCGCTAAAAAAAAGAGCACAAAAAAAAAGAGCGAAAAAAAAATTCCGGAGTGTGCTTTTCCCTTGTTTACGTGCCGCGCCGTGATTTTGTTGGTGTTCTAGGCTCGCGTCTCTAGCACAGTCTAGCCTAGGACCAGCACAGTACCGTCGTTGAGCGTTTATTCAACTTTGCATCTCTGAATTGATTATTGCTGACCCTTTTTGCTACCATATTATAAGCCTTCCCAGCTCCACATACATCTACGTCGTGCGTTTGACTCTCCCTGGTAATCGCTCTATCCAAGCTTTGAGAGTTTTTGACTATAACGGTTGCCGATCACCGCCTGCTGCTGGGTAAGAACTGGTAAGAATTTGAGATTTGCTTGACGGATTTGTGACACCCACCACCACCTCTTGTTAGTAGTCTGTAGGATCATATTCTTGTGTGTTTCTATTGCTGCTAACCATGCCAGGATCACAAGCCGACGAGACTGACTGGGAGAACATGACGAATAAGGATTTGCATGATAAATTTCAGCAAATGATGAGTGAACAGGTGCAAGACGTGCTAAACAGATTTGAAGAGGCCATGGAGAAGATAGATGGCATGGAGAAGACGTTCGAAACAAAGCTCGATAACAAGTTTAATGAATTGCTCGCGCGTCTTCCACCACCACCACCCGCTGCACCTAACGCACCTCTCCAACAACAACAACAACGACTACCTCCACGTCGCGAAATAGACCTCCGCCGAGCGAGCCGTGTTCCTCTTGCGTTTGGCCAAACTGTTGGTGCTGCTGTTGATACTTCTGTGGCTCCTGCTACTGATGCGGAGGAGGATGATTATGTGGGAGATTACGAGGATGAGGTTGCTCAAAATCAGAACTACGTGCAACCACCAGCACCACGACCAGCAGGTCGACCTCAGGTATATATTCGTAATGGTAGGCCTGCACCACCACCTCAGGTACGAGATGATGTCCATATTCCTAAACTGAAATTGAATATTCCACCATTTGAGGGTAGATATGTTCCAGCTATATATCTTACTTGGGAGTTAGAAACTGAACAACGTTTTACATGTTTACAATATCCCGAGGAGAGACGGGTTGCTGCTCCGTTTAGGGCTAAAAATTTTCGAAAACGCATTTTTCGAAAATTTTTCTGGCTATCCTTTTTTTAGGTGTTTCTGAGTGTTTTGAGACAGGTGCCATTATAGGAAGTTTTTTTGACCTGTTTCCAGTTTTTGGGTCCGGGCAGTCGAAAAAAAATGGTCGAAAAAAAAAATCATGCCCATCCTGTCAGTTTGACCTAGGAAGAGTTTTGAGACACTCGCCATTATAGTGATTTTTCGCAAAAAAAAAGAGCGCAAAAAAAAAGAGCGAAAAAAAAATTCAGTGTGTGCTTTTCCCTTGTTTACGTGCCGCGTCGTGATTTTGTTGGTGTTCTAGGCTCGCGTCTCTAGCACAGTCTAGCCTAGGACCAGCACAGTACCGTCGTTGAGCGTTTATTCAACTTTGCATCTCTGAATTGATTATTGCTGACCCTTTTTGCTACCATACTATAAGCCTTCCCAGCTCCACATACATCTACGTCGTGTGTTTGACTCTCCCTGGTAATCGCTCTATCCAAGCTTTGAGAGTTTTTGACTACAACGGTTGCCGATCACCGCCTGCTGCTGGGTAAGAACTGGTAAGAATTTGAGATTTGCTTGACGGATTTGTGATACACCACCACCACTTCTTAGTAGTCTGTAGGATCATATTCTTGTGTGTTTCTATTGCTGCTAACCATGCCAGGATCACAAGCCGACGAGATTGACTGGGAGAACTTATCGAACAAGGAGCTTCATGATAAGTTTCAGCAAATGATGACTGAACAGGTACAAGATGTGCTGAACAATTTTGAAGAGGCCATGGAGAAGATTACTGGCCTTGAGAAGACGTTCGAAACAAAGCTCGATAACAGATTTAATGAACTGCTTGCGCCTCTTCCACCACCGGCTGCACCTGTCGCACCTCTGCAACAACAACAACTACGCCCTCTTCCGAATCAGTATGGACGAGCACAGCGTGTTCCTATTGTGCCAGGACAAAATTCTGGTGCCGCTGTTACTGCTGTTGGTGCTTCTTTGGCTCCTGCTACTGCTCCTGCTGGTACCCAGGAGGATGATGAGTATGCGGGCGATTATGAGGATGAGGTTGATCAAAATCAGATCTACGAGCAGCCACCAGCACCACCACCAGCAGGTCGACCTCAGGTATATATTCGTAATGGTAGGCCTGCACCACCACCTCAGGTACGAGATGATGTCCATATTCCTAAACTGAAATTGAATATTCCACCATTTGAGGGTAGATATGTTCCTGATATATATCTTACTTGGGAGTTAGAAACTGAACAACGATTTACATGTTTACAATATCCTGAGGAGAGACGAGTTGCTGCTGCTGTTTGTGCTTTCACTAGTTTTGCATGTGTATGGTGGTCTGAGCATTGTAGATTACTTGGGCTGCTTTGAAAACTGCTATGCGTACGCGTTGGGTTCCACCATATTATCAACGTGAATTGCTTCAAAAATTGCAGCGTTTCAGACAAGGGAAAAATTCTGTAGAAGAATATTATCAGGAATTACAAACTGGCATGATTAGATGTTGTATTGTTGAGGAGAATGAAGCTATGCTTGCACGTTTTCTGGGTGGATTAAATAGAGAGATTCAGACCATTCTAGACTATAAGGAGTATACTAATATCACTCGTTTATTCCATCTTGCTTGTAAAGCTGAACGTGAAGTGCAGGATCGACAAGCATTGACGCGAACTAACTTTTCTGCATGCCGACCTTCATCATGGACACCGCGTGCATCTTTTACTTCAACTGCACCAGCGCCTCAATCAGGTGCGTCCTACAGCCGTGATACAAGAAAACAGGAACAACCACCATTATCTGCCAAGAGCGCACCTGCCGGGCCTACACAGAGTTCTTCTTCTTCCAGGGCATCAACAGGGCACACAAGTGATATTATTTGTCGTCGTTGTAAGGGAGGAGGTCATTATGCGAGAGAACGCAAATCTCCGCGTGTGATGATTGCTACCGCGGATGGTGGATATGAGTCCGCTAGTGACTATGATGAGGAGACATTGGCTCTTATTACACGTGAAGAACATGGTGGAGATGATTCTGATCATGAGACGCAATACATGGCTCCTGAAGACGCTGACAGGTATGAATGTTTAGTTGCTCAACGTGTTTTGAGTGTGCAGGTCACACAAGCTGAGCAAAATCAGAGGCACAATTTGTTCCATACCAAGGGAGTTGTGAAGGAACGTTCTGTGCGCGTCATAATAGACGGAGGGAGCTGCAACAACTTGGCTAGCATGGAGATGGTGGAGAAGCTTTCTCTCACCACAAGACCACATCCACATCCTTACTATATCCAATGGTTCAACAACAGCGGCAAGGTTAAGGTAACACGTACTGTTCGTGTGCATTTTAGTATCTCTACATATGCTGATTATGTTGATTGTGATGTGGTACCTATGCAAGCATGTTCCTTATTACTTGGTAGACCATGGCAATTTGATAAAAATTATGTACACCATGGTAGAAACAATCACTATACTCTTGTTCATAAGGATAAAAATATTACTTTGCTTCCTATGACTCCTGATTCCATTTTGAAAGATGATATTAATAGAGCTAATAAAGCACAACAGGAGAAGAATAAGAGTGAAAATCAGATTGTGGCAAAAGAATTTGAGCAACAAATGAAGCCTAATAATAAACCATCTAGTGTTGCTTCTGAAATTAAATTGAAAAGTGCATGTTTATTTGCCACCAAATCTGATATTGATGAGTTAGATTTCAGCAAATCTGTTTGCTATGCTTTTGTGTGCAAAGAGGCATTATTTTCATTCAAGGACGTGCCTTCCTCTTTGCCTCCTGCTGTCACTAACATTTTGCAGGAGTTCGCTGACGTTTTTCCACAAGACGTGCCACCGGGATTACCGCCTATTCGAGGGATTGAGCATCAGATTGACTTAATTCCCGGTGCTTCACTGCCAAACCATGCCCATACCGTACCAATCCAGAGGAGACGAAGGAGATTATGCGTCAAGTACAAGAGCTTCTCGACAATGGTTATATACGCGAATCCCTTAGTCCTTGTGCTGTTCCTATTATTCTAGTGCCGAAAAAGGATGGTACATCACGTATGTGTGTTGATTGTAGAGGCATTAATAATATTACTATTCGTTATCGTCATCTGATAGAGGCGAGGGTGTCCCGATCTTTCGATGAGATGATAACTATCGATTTGGTGGAGACGACTTTGACGATCCGACTACAAACGTGCACGACGTTGCGCCTTAGCAATCGCTAAACCAACTCCGAGAGGTTGTTGACCATGCTGGAGCACGATCAACCTGACCACGAAGGTCTATTCCTGCAAGCAATCGAAGAACGAGCAAGAATATGATAAAGCAATCTGAATATTACGAATATATATGAAGTATTGATAATGGTGGGGATCCGGAAGCGGTCTTGGTCTGGTCGTTGGACACAAACGAAGTACACGAAGTTGCAATGGCTAACTTTTAACTAAACAAATCCCAAGGAAAAGCTACTAGATGGATCTACTTATATAGGAGCAAGGGGTGGCGGCCAAGGAGGTGGGAGGACGTCCCAAGGCAGCCTAAAACTAAATCTAGGTCGTACAAGGCCAATGGGCCCAAGTGGAGGTGATGTAACACCTTTGGACTTGTAGTTTGACTCGGATTCTGCTGCAGCATCAGATTGTTTCGTCCACAACTCAACGCTCCGGACGAATTTGAAGGTGATTCCAATTGGGTTGGAAAGTGCACGAAATCTAGTTTCCAAAAAAAAGTGTGTGAAGTATTTTTGTTCTGGATAACCTAAATAGATTATTGAATAGTTTGCACTAGAAATCACCTGACAAATATGCATGTATGCAATATTTTTGGTCGTGTCCAAGGTAGTCATGTCCTCATCATCATCCTATTCCTAGGCTAGATGATATGCTTGATGAATTGAGTGGCTCTACAATATTCTCCAAAGTTGATTTGCGTAGTTGGTACCATCAAATTCGTATGAAATTGGGAGATGAATGGAAAACAGCATTTAAAACTAAGTTTGGATTATATGAGTGGTTAGTCATGCCTTTTGGGTTAACTAATGCACCTAGTACTTTCATGAGATTAATGAACGAAGTTTTACGTGCTTTCATTGGACGATTTGTGGTAGTTTACTTTGATGACATATTGATTTATAGCAGATCTTTGGAAGAACATTTGGAACATTTACGTGCTGTTTTTATTGCTCTACGTGATGCACGTTTGTTTGGTAACCTTGGGAAGTGCACCTTTTGCACCGACCGAGTATCTTTTCTTGGCTATGTTGTTACTCCACAGGGAATTGAAGTTGATAAAGCCAAGATTGAAGCTACTGAGAGTTGGCCGCAGCCCAAAACGGTCACACAAGTGAGGAGTTTTCTTGGCCTCGCTGGATTCTATAGGCGTTTTGTGAGAGATTTCAGCACCATTGCTGCACCTCTCAATGAGCTTACAAAGAAAGATGTGCCTTTTCTTTGGGGTACCGCACAGGAAGAAGCCTTCACGGTATTGAAAGATAAGTTGACACATGCTCCTTTACTCCAACTTCCTGATTTTAATAAGACTTTTGAGCTTGAATGTGATGCTAGTGGAATTGGATTAGGAGGTGTGTTATTACAAGATGGCAAACCTGTTGCATACTTTTCTGAAAAATTGAGTGGGCCTAGTCTGAATTATTCTACTTATGATAAAGAATTATATGCTCTTGTTCGGACTTTAGAAACATGGCAACATTATTTATGGCCCAAAGAATTTGTTATACATTCTGATCATGAATCCTAGAAACATATTAAAAGTCAAGCTAAACTGAATCGTAGACATGCTAAATGGGTTGAATTCATTGGGACTTTCCCATATGTCATTAAACACAAGAAGGGAAAAGAAAATGTTATTGCTGATGCATTGTCTCGTCGCTATACTATGCTTTCACAACTTGACTTCAAAATATTTGGTTTGGAGACCATCAAAGATCAATATGTGCATGATGCTGATTTTAAAGATGTAATGCAGAATTGTAAAGAAGGAAGAATGTGGAACAAGTTTGTTGTTAACGATGGATTTGTGTTTCGTGCTAACAAGCTATGCATTCCAGCTAGCTCCGTTCGTCTTTTGTTGTTGCAGGAGGCGCATGGAGGAGGATTAATGGGACACTTTGGCGTGAAGAAGACGGAGGACGTACTTGCTACACATTTCTTTTGGCCAAAGATGAGACGGGATGTTGAGCGTTTTATTGCTCGCTGCACTACATGTCAAAAAGCTAAGTCACGACTCAATCCTCATCGTTTATATATGCCTTTGCCTGTACCTAGTGTTCCTTGGGAGGATATATCTATGGACTTTGTTTTAGGTTTACCTCGAACAAAGAAGGGGAGGGATAGCATATTTGTTGTCGTGGATAGATTCTCGAAAATGGCACACTTTATACCATGTCATAAAAGCGATGATGCTGTTAATGTTGCTGATTTGTTCTTTCGTGAAATTATTCGCTTGCATGGTTTGCCAAATACTATTTTTTCAGATCGTGATACTGAATTTCTTAGCCACTTTTGGAGATGTTTATGGGCTAAGTTGGGGACTAAACTGCTTTTTAGTACTACTTGTCACCCCCAAACTGATGGACAAACTGAAGTAGTCAATAGAACGTTGTCTACTATGCTTAGGGCTGTTTTGAAGAATAATAAGAAAATGTGGGAGGAATGCTTGCCTCATATTGAATTTGCTTATAATCGTTCATTGCATTCTACTACTAAGAAGTGCCCTTTTGAAGATGTGTATGGTTTCCTACCTCATGCACCTATTGATTTGTTGCCTCTTCCATCTTCGGAGAAGGTTAATTTTGATGCTAAACAACGTGCTGAATTGATTTTAAAAATGCATGAGTTAACTAAGGAAAACATTGAGGGCATGAATGCTAAATATAAACTTGCTGGAGATAAGGGTAGAAAACATGTTGTGTTTGCACCTGGAGATCTTGTTTGGTTACATTTGCGTAAGGATAGATTTCCTGATTTGCGCAAATCAAAGTTAATGCCACGTGCTGATGGTCCCTTTAAGGTGTTAGAGAAAATAAATGATAATGCATATAAACTTGAGCTGCCTGCAGATTTTGGGGTTAGTCCCACTTTTAACATTGGAGATTTGAAGCCTTATTTGCGTGAGGAAGATGAACTTTCGTCGAGGACGACTTCATTTCAAGAAGGGGAGGATGATGAGGACATCAATACAATTGTTACACCCACAGCCCCTGCTGCTATACATACTGGACCAATTACTAGAGCTCGTGCACGCCAACTAAATTACCAGGTACTTTCGTTTCTTGGTAATGATTCTGATGTTCATGAGAATATGATGCTGCCTAAATTGGATACATTTGTTTTGCTTACAAATGAAGGGCCTAGCTTGGAGAAGGATGAACATTGGAGCAAGAACAAGCATGGAGATGATGGCATGCGCAAGGGGAACAAGAACGGAGTTACAAGTGATGATTTCAGGACTTTGAAGCCACCATAATGGGTGCATGAAGCCTTGGACGAAATATACAAGATGCCACTTCATAAATTTCGTCCCGAGGCTATTTTAGGTGCTGCGTCACCTTATTATTGAGCCAGGCCCATGTAATTTCGAAATACATAAGTATAGGCTATTTTTAGAGTCCGTATGTGTGGGGAAACAAGAGATAGGGTTGATTTCGGACCCCTCCACCAAGGGCCACGAAATTCCCCCCCTCTTCCTCCATATATACAGCCCTTAGGGCATCGTTTAGACTTTGGGTTTTGTTTAGATTAAAAGTTCGCCATAGCTGCAACTTCGCGTACTTCGTTTGTGTTCAACGACCAGACAAAGGCGTCACAGAACCCCACCTTGATCAATAAAGCTTTCATCTTATATTCGCAATATCCAGATTGCAATCTTAGTTTCTTGCTTGTTCTTCGTTTGCTCGCAGGAAACAGACCTTCGTGGTCAGGTTGATCGTGCTCCGGCGTGGTCAATAACCTCTCGGAGTTGGTTTAGCGATTGCTAAGGCGCGACGTCCTCGCACGTTCGTAGTCGGATCGTCAAAGTCGACTTCCACCAAAGCGAAATCCACCATCTCATCGAAAGACGGGACACCTTTGCCTCTATCATCATGAGAATATGATGCTGCCTAAATTGGATACATTTGTTTTGCTTACAAATGAAGGGCCTAGCTTGGAGAAGGATGAACATTGGAGCAAGAACAAGCATGGAGATGATGGCATGCGCAAGGGGAACAAGAACGGAGTTACAAGTGATGATTTCAGGACTTTGAAGCCACCATAATGGGTGCATGAAGCCTTGGACGAAATATACAAGATGCCACTTCATAAATTTCGTCCCGAGGCTATTTTAGGTGCTGCGTCACCTTATTATTGGGCCAGGCCCATGTAATTTCGAAATACATAAGTATAGGCTATTTTTAGAGTCCGTATGTGTGGGGAAACAAGAGATAGGGTTGATTTCGGACCCCTCCACCAAGGGCCACGAAATTCCCACCTCTTCCTCCATATATACAGCCCTTAGGGCATCGTTTAGACTTTGGGTTTTGTTTAGATTAAAAGTTCGCCATAGCTGCAACTTCGCGTACTTCGTTTGTGTTCAACGACCAGACAAAGGCGTCACAGAACCCCACCTTGATCAATAAAGCTTTCATCTTATATTCGCAATATCCAGATTGCAATCTCAGTTTCTTGCTTGTTCTTCGTTTGCTCGCAGGAAACAGACCCTCGTGGTCAGGTTGATCGTGCTCCGGCGTGGTCAATAACCTCTCGGAGTTGGTTTAGCGATTGCTAAGGTGCGACGTCCTCGCACGTTCGTAGTCGGATCGTCAAAGTCGACTTCCACCAAAGCGAAATCCACCATCTCATCGAAAGACGGGACACCTTTGCCTCTATCAACAAGTAGTACTAAAAAGCAGTTTAGTCCCCAACTTAGCCCATAAACATCTCCAAAAGTGGCTAAGAAATTTAGTATCACGATCTGAAACAATAGTATTTGGCACACCATGCAAGCGAATAATTTCACGAAAGAACAAATCAGCAACATTAACAGCATCATCGCTTTTATGACATGGTATAAAGTGTGCCATTTTCGAGAATCTATCCACGACAACAAATATGCTATCCCTCCCCTTCTTTGTTCGAGGTAAACCTAAAACAAAGTCCATAGATATATCCTCCCAAGGAACACTAGGTACAGGCAAAGGCATATATAAACCATGAGGATTGAGTCGTGACTTAGCTTTTTGACATGTAGTGCATCGAGCAATAAAACGCTCAACATCCCGTCTCATCTTTGGCCAAAAGAAATGTGTAGCAAGTACGTCCTCCTGCAACAACAAAAGACGAACGGAGCTAGCTGGAATGCATAGCTTGTTAGCACGAAACACAAATCCATCGTTAACGACGAACTTGTTCCACATTCTTCCTTCTTTACAATTCTGCATTACATCTTTAAAATCAGCATCATGCACATATTGATCTTTGATGGTCTCCAAACCAAATATTTTGAAGTCAAGTTGTGAAAGCATAGTATAGCGGCGAGACAATGCATCAGCAATAACATTTTCTTTTCCCTTCTTGTGTTTAATGACATAAGGAAAAGTCTCAATGAATTCAACCCATTTAGCATGTCTACGATTCAGTTTAGCTTGACTTTTAATATGTGATGAGGACATCAATACAATTGTTACACCCACAGCCCCTGCTGCTATACATACTGGACCAATTACTAGAGCTCGTGCACGCCAACTAAATTACCAGGTACTTTCGTTTCTTGGTAATGATTCTAATGTTCATGAGAATATGATGCTGCCTAAATTGGATACATTTGTTTTGCTTACAAATGAAGGGCCTAGCTTGGAGAAGGATGAACATTGGAGCAAGAACAAGCATGGAGATGATGGCATGGGCAAGGGGAACAAGAACGGAGTTACAAGTGATGATTTCAGGACTTTGAAGCCACCATAATGGGTGCATGAAGCCTTGGACGAAATATACAAGATGCCACTTCATAAATTTCGTCCCGAGGCTATTTTAGGTGCTGCGTCACCTTATTATTGGGCCAGGCCCATGTAATTTCGAAATACATAAGTATAGGCTATTTTTAGAGTCCGTATGTGTGGGGAAACAAGAGATAGGGTTGATTTCGGACCCCTCCACCAAGGGCCACGAAATTCCCCCTCTTCCTCCATATATACAGCCCTTAGGGCATCGTTTAGACTTTGGGTTTTGTTTAGATTAAAAGTTCGCCATAGCTGCAACTTCGCGTACTTCGTTTGTGTTCAACGACCAGACAAAGGCGTCACAGAACCCCACCTTGATCAATAAAGCTTTCATCTTATATTCGCAATATCCAGGTTGCAATCTCAGTTTCTTGCTTGTTCTTCGTTTGCTCGCAGGAAACAGACCCTCGTGGTCAGGTTGATCGTGCTCCGGCGTGGTCAATAACCTCTCGGAGTTGGTTTAGCGATTGCTAAGGCGCGACGTCCTCGCACGTTCGTAGTCGGATCGTCAAAGTCGACTGCCACCAAAGCGATATCCATCATCTCATCGAAAGACGGGAAACCTTTGCCTCTATCATGCTGTTTGTGCTTTTCACTAGTTTTGCATGTGTCTGGTGGTCTGAACATTGTAGATTATATCCTATTCCAACTACTTGGGCTGCTTTGAAAACTGCTATGCGTACGCGTTGGGTTCCACCATATTATCAACGTGAATTGCTTCAAAAATTGCAGCGTTTAAGACAAGGAAAAAACTCTGTAGAAGAATATTATCAGGAATTACAAACTGGCATGATTCGATGTGGTATTGTTGAGGAGAATGAAGCTATGCTTGCACGTTTTCTGGGAAATAGAGAGATTCAGACCATTCTAGACTATAAGGAGTATACTAATATCACTCGTTTATTCCATCTTGCTTGTAAAGCTGAACGCGAAGTGCAGGATCAACAAGCATTGGCGCGAACTAACTTTTCTGCAGGCCGACCTTCATCATGGACACCGCGTGCATCTTTTACTTCAACTGCACCAGCGCCTCAATCAGGTGCCTCCTACAGCCGTGATACAAGAAAACAGGAACAACCACCATTATCTGCCAAGAGCGCACCTGCCGGGCCTACACAGAGTTCTTCTTCTTCCAGGGCATCAACAGGGCACACAAGTGATATTATTTGTGGTCGTTGTAAGGGAGGAGGTCATTATGCGAGAGAACGCAAATCTCCGCGTGTGATGATTGCTACCAAGGGTGGTGGATATGAGTCCGCTAGTGACTATGATGAGGAGACATTGGCTCTTATTACACGTGAAGAACATGGTGGAGATGATTCTGATCATGAGACGCAATACATGGCTCCTGAAGACGCTGACAGGTATGAATGTTTAGTTGCTCAACGTGTTTTGAGTGTGCCTGTCACACAAGCTGAGCAAAATCAGAGGCACAATTTGTTCCATACCAAGGGAGTTGTGAAGGAACGTTCTGTGCGCGTCATAATAGACGGAGGGAGCTGCAACAACTTGGCTAGCATGGAGATGGTGGAGAAGCTTTCTCTCACCACAAGACCACATCCACATCCTTACTACATCCAATGGTTCAACAACAGCGGCAAGGTTAAGGTAACACGTACTGTTCGTGTGCATTTTAGTATCTCTACATATGCTGATTATGTTGATTGTGATGTGGTACCTATGCAAGCATGTTCCTTATTACTTGGTAGACCATGGCAATTTGATAAAAATTCTGTACACCATGGTAGAAACAATCACTATACTCTTGTTCATAAGGATAAAAATATTACTTTGCTTCCTATGACTCCTGATTCCATTTTGAAAGATGATATTAATAGAGCTAATAAAGCACAACAGGAGAAGAATAAGAGTGAAAATCAGATTGTGGCAAAAGAATTTGAGCAACAAATGAAGCCTAATAATAATCCATCTAGTGTTGCTTCTGAAATTAAATTGAAAAGTGCATGTTTATTTGCCACCAAATCTGATATTGATGAGCTAGATTTCAGCAAATCTGTTTGCTATGCTTTTGTGTGCAAAGAGGCATTATTTTCATTCGAGGACGTGCCTTCCTCTTTGCCTCCTGCTGTCACTAACATTTTGCAGGAGTTCGCTGACGTTTTTCCACAAGACGTGCCACCGGGATTACCGCATATTCGAGGGATTGAGCATCAGATTGACTTAATTCCCGGTGCTTCACTGCCAAACCGTGCACCATACCGTACCAATCCAGAGGAGACGAAGGAGATTATGCGTCAAGTACAAGAGCTTCTCGACAAAGGTTATATACGCGAATCCCTTAGTCCTTGTGCTGTTCCTATTATTCTAGTGCCGAAAAAGGATGGTACATCACGTATGTGTGTTGATTGTAGAGGCATTAATAATATTACTATTCGTTATCGTCATCCTATTCCTAGGCTAGATGATATGCTTGATGAATTGAGTGGCTCTACAATATTCTCCAAAGTTGATTTGCGTAGTGGCTACCATCAAATTCGTATGAAATTGGGAGATGAATGGAAAACAGCATTTAAAACTAAGTTTGGATTATATGAGTGGTTAGTCATGCCTTTTGGGTTAACTAATGCACCTAGTACTTTCATGAGATTAATGAACGAAGTTTTACGTGCTTTCATTGGACGATTTGTGGTAGTTTACTTTGATGACATATTGATTTATAGCAGATCTTTGGAAGAACATTTGGAACATTTACTGATGAGGACATCAATACAATTGTTACACCCACAGCCCCTGCTGCTATACATACTGGACCAATTACTAGAGCTCGTGCACGCCAACTAAATTACCAGGTACTTTCGTTTCTTGGTAATGATTCTAATGTTCATGAGAATATGATGCTGCCTAAATTGGATACATTTGTTTTGCTTACAAATGAAGGGCCTAGCTTGGAGAAGGATGAACATTGGAGCAAGAACAAGCATGGAGATGATGGCATACGCAAGGGGAACAATAACGGAGTTACAAGTGATGATTTCAGGACTTTGAAGCCACCATAATGGGTGCATGAAGCCTTGGACGAAATATACAAGATGCCACTTCATAAATTTCGTCCCGAGGCTATTTTAGGTGCTGCGTCACCTTATTATTGGGCCAGGCCCATGTAATTTCGAAATACATAAGTATAGGCTATTTTTAGAGTCCGTATGTGTGGGGAAACAAGAGATAGGGTTGATTTCGGACCCCTCCACCAAGGGCCACGAAATTCCCCCCCCCCCTCTTCCTCCATATATACAGCCCTTAGGGCATCGTTTAGACTTTGGGGTTTTGTTTAGATTAAAAGTTCGCCATAGCTGCAACTTCGCGTACTTCGTTTGTGTTCAACGACCAGACCAAGGCGTCACAGAACCCCACCTTGATCAATAAAGCTTTCATCTTATATTCGCAATATCCAGATTGCAATCTTAGTTTCTTGCTTGTTCTTCGTTTGCTCGCAGGAAACAGACCTTCGTGGTCAGGTTGATCGTGCTCCGGCGTGGTCAATAACCTCTCGGAGTTGGTTTAGCGATTGCTAAGGCGCGACGTCCTCGCACGTTCGTAGTCGGATCGTCAAAGCCGACTTCCACCAAAGCGAAATCCACCATCTCATCGAAAGACGGGACACCTTTGCCTCTATCAATTTTAGTATCTCTACATATGCTGATTATGTTGATTGTGATGTGGTACCTATGCAAGCATGTTCCTTATTACTTGGTAGACCATGGCAATTTGATAAAAATTCTGTACACCATGGTAGAAACAATCACTATACTCTTGTTCATAAGGATAAAAATATTACTTTGCTTCCTATGACTCCTGATTCCATTTTGAAAGATGATATTAATAGAGCTAATAAAGCAAAACAGGAGACGAATAAGAGTGAAAATCAGATTGTGGCAAAAGAATTTGAGCAACAAATGAAGACTAATAATAAACCATCTAGTGTTGCTTCTGAAATTAAATTGAAAAGTGCATGTTTATTTGCCACCAAATCTGATATTGATGAGCTAGATTTCAGCAAATCTGTTTGCTATGCTTTTGTGTGCAAAGAGGCATTATTTTCATTCGAGGACGTGCCTTCCTCTTTGCCTCCTGCTGTCACTAACATTTTGCAGGAGTTCGCTGACGTTTTTCCACAAGACGTGCCACCGGGATTACCACCTATTCGAGGGATTGAGCATCAGATTGACTTAATTCCCGGTGCTTCACTGCCAAACCGTGCACCATACCGTACCAATCCAGAGGAGACGAAGGAGATTATGCGTCAAGTACAAGAGCTTCTCGACAAAGGTTATATACGCGAATCCCTTAGTCCTTGTGTTGTTCCTATTATTCTAGTGCCGGAAAAGGATGGTACATCACGTATGTGTGTTGATTGTAGAGGCATTAATAATATTACTATTCGTTATCGTCATCCTATTCCTAGGCTAGATGATATGCTTGATGAATTGAGTGGCTCTACAATATTCTCCAAAGTTGATTTGCGTAGTGGCTACCATGAAATTCGTATGAAATTGGGAGATGAATGGAAAAGAGCATATAAAACTAAGTTTGGATTATATGAGTGGTTAGTCATGCCTTTTGGGTTAACTAATGCACCTAGTACTTTCATGCGATTAATGAATGAAGTTTTACGTGCTTTCATTGGACGATTTGTGGTAGTTTACTTTGATGACATATTGATTTATAGCAGATCTTTGGAAGAACATTTGGAACATTTACGTGCTGTTTTTATTGCTCTACGTGATGCACGTTTGTTTGGTAACCTTGGGAAGTGCACCTTTTGCACCGACCGAGTATCTTTTCTTGGCTATGTTGTTACTCCACAGGGAATTGAAGTTGATAAAGTCAAGATTGAAGCTATTGAGAGTTGGCCGCAGCCCAAAACGGTCATACAAGTGAGGAGTTTTCTTGGCCTCGCTGGATTCTATAGGCGTTTTGTGAGAGATTTCAGCACCATTGCTGCACCTCTCAATGAGCTTACAAAGAAAGATGTGCCTTTTCTTTGGGGTACCGCACAGGAAGAAGCCTTCATGGTATTGAAAGATAAGTTGACACATGCTCCTTTACTCCAACTTCCTGATTTTAATAAGACTTTTGAGCTTGAATGTGATGCTAGTGGAATTGGATTAGGAGGTGTGTTATTACAAGATGGCAAACCTGTTGCATACTTTTCTGAAAAATTGAGTGGGACTAGTCTGAATTATTCTACTTATGATAAAGAATTATATGCTCTTGTTCGGACTTTAGAAACATGGCAACATTATTTATGGACCAAAGAATTTGTTATACATTCTGATCATGAATCTTTGAAACATATTAAAAGTCAAGCTAAACTGAATCGTAGACATGCTAAATGGGTTGAATTCATTGAGACTTTCCCTTATGTCATTAAACACAAGAAGGGAAAAGAAAATGTTATTGCTGATGCATTGTCTCGTCGCTATACTATGCTTTCACAACTTGACTTCAAAATATTTGGTTTGGAGACCATCAAAGATCAATATGTGCATGATGCTGATTTTAAAGATGTAATGCAGAATTGTAAAGAAGGAAGAATGTGGAACAAGTTTGTTGTTAACGATGGATTTGTGTTTCGTGCTAACAAGCTATGCATTCCAGCTAGCTCCGTTCGTCTTTTGTTGTTGCAGGAGGCGCATGGAGGAGGATTAATGGGACACTTTGGCGTGAAGAAGACGGAGGACGTACTTGCTACACATTTCTTTTGGCCAAAGATGAGACGGGATGTTGAGCGTTTTATTGCTCGCTGCACTACATGTCAAAAAGCTAATTCACGACTCAATCCTCATGGTTTATATATGCCTTTGCCTGTACCTAGTGTTCCTTGGGAGGATATATCTATGGACTTTCTTTTAGTTTTACCTCGAACAAAGAAGGGGAGGGATAGCATATTTGTTGTCGTGGATAGATTCTCGAAAATGGCACACTTTATACCATGTCATAAAAGCGATGATGCTGTTAATGTTGCTGATTTGTTCTTTCGTGAAATTATTCGCTTGCATGGTGTGCCAAATACTATTGTTTCAGATCATGATACTAAATTTCTTAGCCACTTTTGGAGATGTTTATGGGCTAAGTTGGGGACTAAACTGCTTTTTAGTACTACTTGTCACCCCCAAACTGATGGACAAACTGAAGTAGTCAATAGAACGTTGTCTACTATGCTTAGGGCTGTTTTGAAGAATAATAAGAAAATGTGGGAGGAATGCTTGCCTCATATTGAATTTGCTTATAATCATTCATTGCATTCTACTACTAAGATGTGCCCTTTTGAAGTTGTGTATGGTTTCCTACCTCGTGCACCTATTGATTTGTTGCCTCTTCCATCTTCAGAGAAGGTTAATTTTGATGCTAAACAACATGCTGAATTGATTTTAAAAATGCATGAGTTAACTAAGGAAAACATTGAGCGTATGAATGCTAAATATAAACTTGCTGGAGATAAGGGTAGAAAACATGTTGTGTTTGCACCTGGAGATCTTGTTTGGTTACATTTGCGTAAGGATAGATTTCCTGATTTGCGCAAATCAAAGTTAATGCCACGTGCTGATGGTCCCTTTAAGGTGTTTGAGAAAATAAATGATAATGCATATAAACTTGAGCTGCCTGCAGATTTTGGGGTTAGTCCCACTTTTAACATTGCAGATTTGAAGCCTTATTTGGGTGAGAAAGATGAACTTCCGTCGAGGACGACTTCATTTCAAGAAGGGGAGGATGATGAGGACATCAATACAATTATTACACCCACAGCCCCTGCTGCTATACATACTGGACCAATTACTAGAGCTCGTGCACGCCAACTAAATTACTAGGTACTTTCGTTTCTTGGTAATGATTCTAATGTTCATGAGAATATGATGCTGCCTAAATTGGATACATTTGTTTTGCTTACAAATGAAGGGCCTAGCTTGGAGAAGGATGAACATTGGAGCAAGAACAAGCATGGAGATGATGGCATGCGCAAGGGGAACAAGAACGGAGTTACAAGTGATGATTTCAGGACTTTGAAGCCACCATAATGGGTGCATGAAGCCTTGGACGAAATATACAAGATGCCACTTCATAAATTTCGTCCCGTGACTATTTTAGGTGCTGCGTCACCTTATTATTGGGCCAGGCCCATGTAATTTCGAAATACATAAGTATAGGCTATTTTTAGAGTCCGTATGTGTGGGGAAACAAGAGATAGGGTTGATTTCGGACCCCTCCACCAAGGGCCACGAAATTCCCCCCTCTTCCTCCATATATACAGCCCTTAGGGCATCGTTTAGACTTTGGGTTTTGTTTAGATTAAAAGTTCGCCATAGCTGCAACTTCGCGTACTTCGTTTGTGTTCAACGACCAGACAAAGGCGTCACAGAACCCCACCTTGATCAATAAAGCTTTCATCTTATATTCGCAATATCCAGATTGCAATCTCAGTTTCTTGCTTGTTCTTCGTTTGCTCACAGAAAACAGACCCTCGTGGTCAGGTTGATCGTGCTCCGGCGTGGTCAATAACCTCTCGGAGTTGGTTTAGCGATTGCTAAGGCGCGACGTCCTCGCACGTTCGTAGTCGGATCGTCAAAGTCGACTGCCACCAAAGCGATATCCATCATCTCATCGAAAGACGGGACACCTTTGCCTCTATCAAGTCCACTAGTGACTATGATGAGGAGACATTGGCTCTTATTACACGTGAAGAACATGGTGGAGATTATTCTAATCATGAGACGCAATACATGGCTCCTGAAGAAGCTGACAGGTATGAATGTTTAGTTGCTCAACGTGTTTTGAGTGTGCAGGTCACACAAGCTGAGCAAAATCAGAGGCACAATTTGTTCCATACCAAGGGAGTTGTGAAGGAACGTTCTGTGCGCGTCATAATAGACGGAGTGATAGAGGCAAAGGTGTCCCGTCTTTCGATGAGATGGTGGATTTCGCTTTGGTGGAAGTCGACTTTGACGACCCGACTACGAACGTGCGAGGACGTCGCGCCTTAGCAATCGCTAAACCAACTCCGAGAGGTTATTGACCACACCGGAGCACGATCAACCTGACCACGAAGGTCTGTTTCCTGCGAGCAAACGAAGAACAAGCAAGAAACTAAGATTGCAATCTGGATATTGCGAATATAAGATGAAAGCTTTATTGATCAAGGTGGGGTTCTGTGACGCCTTTGTCTGGTCGTTGAACACAAACGAAGTACGCGAAGTTGCAGCTATGGCGAACTTTTAATCTAAACAAAACCCACCGTCTAAACGATGCCCTAAGGGCTGTATATATGGAGGAAGAGGGGGGGAATTTCGTGGCCCTTGGTGGAGGGGTCCGAAATCAACCCTATCTCTTGTTTCCCCACACATACGGACTCTAAAAATAGCCTATACTTATGTATTTCGAAATTACATGGGCCTGGCCCAATAATAAGGTGACGCAGCACCTAAAATAGCCTCGGAACGAAATTTATGAAGTGGCGTCTTGTATATTTCGTCCAAGGCTTCATGCACCCATTATGGTGGCTTCAAAGTCCTGAAATCATCACTTGTAACTCCGTTCTTGTTTCCCTTGCGCATGCCATCATCTCCATGCTTGTTCTTGCTCCAATGTTCATCCTTCTCCAAGCTAGGCCCTTCATTTGTAAGCAAAACAAATGTATCCAATTTAGGCAGCATCATATTCTCATGAACATTAGAATCATTACCAAGAAACGAAAGTACCTGGTAATTTAGTTGGCGTGCACGAGCTCTAGTAATTGGTCCAGTATGTATAGCAGCAGGGGCTGTGGGTGTAACAATTGTATTGATGTCCTCATCATCCTCCCCTTCATGAAATGAAGTCGTCCTCGACGGAAGTTCATCTTCCTCACCCAAATAAGGCTTCAAATCTGCAATGTTAAAAGTGGGACTAACCCCAAAATTTGCAGGCAGCTCAAGTTTATATGCATTATCATTTATTTTCTCTAACACCTTAAAGGGACCATCAGCACGTGGCATTAACTTTGATTTGCGCAAATCAGGAAATCTATCCTTACGCAAATGTAACCAAACAAGATCTCCAGGTGCAAACACAACATGTTTTCTACCCTTATCTCCAGCAAGTTTATATTTAGCATTCATGCGCTCAATGTTTTCCTTAGTTAACTCATGCATTTTTAAAATCAATTCAGCACGTTGTTTAGCATCAAAATTAACCTTCTCCGAAGATGGAAGAGGCAACAAATCAATAGGTGCACGAGGTAGGAAACCATACACAACTTCAAAAGGGCACATCTTAGTAGTAGAATGCAATGAACGATTATAAGCAAATTCAATATGAGGCAAGCATTCCTCCCACATTTTCTTATTATTGTTCAAAACAGCCCTAAGCATAGTGATGAGGACATCAATACAATTGTTACACCCACAGCCCCTGCTGCTATACATACTGGACCAATTACTAGAGCTCGTGCACGCCAACTAAATTACCAGGTACTTTCGTTTCTTGGTAATGATTCTAATGTTCATGAGAATATGATGCTGCCTAAATTGGATACATTTGTTTTGCTTACAAATGAAGGGCCTAGCTTGGAGAAGGATGAACATTGGAGCAAGAACAAGCATGGAGATGATGGCATGCGCAAGGGGAACAAGAACGGAGTTACAAGTGATGATTTCAGGACTTTGAAGCCACCATAATGGGTGCATGAAGCCTTGGACGAAATATACAAGATGCCACTTCATAAATTTCGTCCCGAGGCTATTTTAGGTGCTGCGTCACCTTATTATTGGGCCAGGCCCATGTAATTTCGAAATACATAAGTATAGGCTATTTTTAGAGTCCGTATGTGTGGGGAAACAAGAGATAAGGGTTGATTTCGGACCCCTCCACCAAGGGCCACGAAATTCCCCCCCTCTTCCTCCATATATACAGCCCTTAGGGCATCGTTTAGACTTTGGGTTTTGTTTAGATTAAAAGTTCGCCATAGCTGCAACTTCGCGTACTTCGTTTGTGTTCAACGACCAGACAAAGGCGTCACAGAACCCCACCTTGATCAATAAAGCTTTCATCTTATATTCGCAATATCCAGATTGCAATCTTAGTTTCTTGCTTCTTCTTCGTTTGCTCGCAGGAAACAGACCCTCGTGGTCAGGTTGATCGTGCTCCGGCGTGGTCAATAACCTCTCGGAGTTGGTTTAGCGATTGCTAAGGCGCGACGTCCTCGCACGTTCGTAGTCGGATCGTCAAAGTCGACTTCCACCAAAGCGAAATCCACCATCTCATCGAAAGACGGGACACCTTTGCCTCTATCATAATATCACTCGTTTATTCCATCTTGCTTGTAAAGCTGAACGTGAAGTGCAGGATCGACAAGCATTGGGGCGAACTAACTTTTCTGCAGGCCGACCTTCATCATGGACACCACGTGCATCTTCTACTTCAACTGCACCAGCACCTCCATCCGGTGCCACCTCCAGCCGTGATACAAAAAAACAGGCACAACCACCATTATCTGCCAAGAGCGCACCTGCGGGGCCTGCACAGCGTTCTTCTTCTTCCATGGCATCAACAGGGCACACAAGTGATATTATTTGTCGTCGTTGTAAGGGAGGAGGTCATTATGCGAGGGAATGCAAATCTCCGCGTGTGATGATTGCTACCGCGGATGGTGGATATGAGTCCGCTAGTGACTATGATGAGGAGACATTGGCTCTTATTACACGTGAAGAACATGGTGGAGATGATTCTGATCATGAGACGCAATACATGGCTCCTGAAGACGCTGACAGGTATGAATGTTTAGTTGCTCAACGTGTTTTGAGTGTGCAGGTCACACAAGCTGAGCAAAATCAGAGGCACAATTTGTTCCATACCAAGGGAGTTGTGAAGGAACGTTCCGTGCGCGTCATAATAGACGGAGGGAGCTGCAACAACTTGGCTAGCATGGAGATGGTGGAGAAGCTTTCTCTCACCACAAGACCACATCCACATCCTTACTACATCCAATGGTTCAACAACAGCGGCAAGGTTAAGGTAACACGTACTGTTCGTGTGCATTTTAGTATCTCTACATATGCTGATTATGTTGATTGTGATGTGGTACCTATGCAAGCATGTTCCTTATTACTTGGTAGACCATGGCAATTTGATAAAAATTCTGTACACCATGGTAGAAACAATCACTATACTCTTGTTCATAAGGATAAAAATATTACTTTGCTTCCTATGACTCCTGATTCCATTTTGAAAGATGATATTAATAGAGCTAATAAAGCACAACAGGAGAAGAATAAGAGTGAAAATCAGATTGTGGCAAAAGAATTTGAGCAACAAATGAAGCCTAATAATAAACCATCTAGTGTTGCTTCTGAAATTAAATTGAAAAGTGCATGTTTCTTTGCCACCAAATCTGATATTGATGAGCTAGATTTCAGCAAATCTGTTTGCTATGCTTTTGTGTGCAAAGATGATAGAGGCAGAGGTGTCCCGTCTTTCGATGAGAAGATGGATATCGCTTGGTGGAAGTCGACTTTGACGATTCGACTACGAACGTGCGAGGACGTCGCGCCTTAGCAATCGCTAAACCAACTTCGAGAGGTTATTGACCACGCCGGAGCACGATCAACCTGACCACGAGGGTCTGTTTCCTGCGAGCAAACGAAGAACAAGCAAGAAACTAAGATTGCAATCTGGATATTGCGAATATAAGATGAAAGCTTTATTGATCAAGGTGGGGTTCTGTGACGCCTTTGTCTGGTCGTTGAACACAAACGAAGTACGCGAAGTTGCAGCTATGGCGAACTTTTAATCTAAACAAAACCCAAAGTCTAAACGATGCCCTAAGGGCTGTATATATGGAGGAAGAGGGGGGGAATTTCGTGGCCCTTGGTGGAGGGGTCCGAAATCAACCCTATCTCTTGTTTCCCCACACATACGGACTCTAAAAATAGCCTATACTTATGTATTTCGAAATTACATGGGCCTGGCCAAATAATAAGGTGACGCAGCACCTAAAATAGCCTCGGGACGAAATTTATGAAGTGGCGTCTTGTATATTTCGTCCAAGGCTTCATGCACCCATTATGGTGGCTTCAAAGTCCTGAAATCATCACTTGTAACTCCGTTCTTGTTTCCCTTGCGCATGCCATCATCTCCATGCTTGTTCTTGCTCCAATGTTCATCCTTCTCCAAGCTAGGCCCTTCATTTGTAAGCAAAACAAATGTATCCAATTTAGGCAGCATCATATTCTCATGAACATTAGAATCATTACCAAGAAACGAAAGTACCTGGTAATTTAGTTGGCGTGCATGAGCTCTAGTAATTGGTCCAGTATGTATAGCAGCAGGGGCTGTGGGTGTAACAATTGTATTGATGTCCTCATCATCCTCCCCTTCTTGAAATGAAGTCGTCCTCGACGGAAGTTCATCTTCCTCACCCAAATAAGGCTTCAAATCTGCAATGTTAAAAGTGGGACTAACCCCAAAATTTGCAGGCAGCTCAAGTTTATATGCATTATCATTTATTTTCTCTAACACCTTAAAGGGACCATCAGCACGTGGCATTAACTTTGATTTGCGCAAATCAGGAAATCTATCCTTACGCAAATGTAACCAAACAAGATCTCCAGGTGCAAACACAACATGTTTTCTACCCTTATCTCCAGCAAGTTTATATTTAGCATTCATGCGCTCAATGTTTTCCTTAGTTAACTCATGCATTTTTAAAATCAATTCAGCACGTTGTTTAGCATCAAAATTAACCTTCTCCGAAGATGGAAGAGGCAACAAATCAATAGGTGCACGAGGTAGGAAACCATACACAACTTCAAAAGGGCACATCTTAGTAGTAGAATGCAATGAACGATTATAAGCAAATTCAATATGAGGCAAGTGTTCCTCCCACATTTTCTTATTATTCTTCAAAACAGCCCTAAGCATAGTAGACAACGTTCTATTGACTACTTCAGTTTGTCCATCAGTTTGGGGGTGACAAGTAGTACTAAAAAGTAGTTTAGTCCCCAACTTAGCCCATAAACATCTCCAAAAATGGCTAAGAAATTTAGTATCACGATCTGAAACAATAGTATTTGGCACACCATGCAAGCGAATAATTTCACGAAAGAACAAATCAGCAACATTAACAGCATCATCGCTTTTATGACATGGTATAAAGTGTGCCATTTTCGAGAATCTATCCACGACAACAAATATGCTATCCCTCCCCTTCTTTGTTCGAGGTAAACCTAAAACAAAGTCCATAGATATATCCTCCCAAGGAACACTAGGTACAGGCAAAGGCATATATAAACCATGAGGATTGAGTCGTGACTTAGCTTTTTGACATGTAGTGCATCGAGCAATAAAACGCTCAACATCCCGTCTCATCTTTGGCCAAAAGAAATGTGTAGCAAGTACGTCCTCCGTCTTCTTCACGCCAAAGTGTCCCATTAATCCTCCTCCATGCGCCTCCTTCAACAACAAAAGACGAACGGAGCTAGCTGGAATGCATAGCTTGTTAGCACGAAACACAAATCCATCGTTAACGACAAACTTGTTCCACATTCTTCCTTCTTTACAATTCTGCATTACATCTTTAAAATCAGCATCATGCACATATTGATCTTTGATGGTCTCCAAACCAAATATTTTGAAGTCAAGTTGTGAAAGCATAGTATAGCGACGAGACAATGCATCAGCAATAACATTTTCTTTTCCCTTCTTGTGTTTAATGACATAAGGGAAAGTCTCAATGAATTCAACCCATTTAGCATGTCTACGATTCAGTTTAGCTTGACTTTTAATATGTTTCAAAGATTCATGATCAGAATGTATAACAAATTCTTTGGGCCATAAATAATGTTGCCATGTTTCTAAAGTCCGAACAAGAGCATATAATTCTTTATCATAAGTAAAATAATTCAGACTAGGCCCACTCAATTTTTCAGAAAAGTATGCAACGGGTTTGCCATCTTGTAATAACACACCTCCTAATCCAATTCCACTAGCATCACATTCAAGCTCAAAAGTCTTATTAAAATCAGGAAGTTGGAGTAAAGGAGCATGTGTCAACTTATCTTTCAATATAGAGAAGGCTTCTTCCTGTGCGGTACCCCAAAGAAAAGGCACATCCTTCTTTGTAAGCTCATTGAGAGGTGCAGCAATGGTGCTGAAATCTCTCACAAAACGCCTATAGAATCCAGCGAGGCCAAGAAAACTCCTCACGTGTGTGACCGTTTTGGGTTGCGGCCAACTCTCAATAGCTTCAATCTTGGCTTTATCAACTTCAATTCCCTGTGGAGTAACAACATAGCCAAGAAAAGATACTCGGTCGGTGCAAAAGGTGCACTTCCCAAGGTTACCAAACAAACGTGCATCACGTAGAGCAATAAAAACAGCACGTAAATGTTCCAAATGTTCTTCCAAAGATCTTCTATAAATCAATATGTCATCAAAGTAAACTACCACAAATCGTCCAATGAAAGCACGTAAAACTTCGTTCATTAATCTCATGAAAGTACTAAGTGCATTAGTTAACCCAAAAGGCATGACTAACCACTCATATAATCCAAACTTAGTTTTAAATGCTGTTTTCCATTCATCTCCCAATTTCATACGAATTTGATGGTAGCCACTACGCAAATCAACTTTGGAGAATATTGTAGAGCCACTCAATTCATCAAGCATATCATCTAGCCTAGGAATAGGATGACGATAACGAATAGTAATATTATTAATGCCTCTACAATCAACACACATACGTGATGTACCATCCTTTTTCGGCACTAGAATAATAGGAACAGCACAAGGACTAAGGGATTCGCGTATATAACCTTTGTCGAGAAGCTCTTGTACTTGACGCATAATCTCCTTCGTCTCCTCTGGATTGGTACGGTATGGTGCACGGTTTGGCAGTGAAGCACCGGAAATTAAGTCAATCTGATGCTCAATCCCTCGAATAGGCGATAATCCCGGTGGCACGTCTTGTGGAAAAACGTCAGCGAACTCCTGCAAAATGTTAGTGACAGCAGGAGGCAAAGAGGAAGGCACGTCCTCGAATGAAAATAATGCCTCTTTGCACACAAAAGCATAGCAAACAGATTTGCTGAAATCTAGCTCATCAATATCAGATTTGGTGGCAAATAAACATGCACTTTTCAATTTAATTTCAGAAGCAACACTAGATGGTTTATTATTAGGCTTCATTTGTTGCTCAAATTCTTTTGCCACAATCTGATTTTCACTCTTATTCTTCTCCTGTTGTGCTTTATTAGCTCTATTAATATCATCTTTCAAAATGGAATCAGGAGTCATAGGAAGCAAAGTAATATTTTTATCCTTATGAACAAGAGTATAGTGATTGTTTCTACCATGGTGTACAGAATTTTTATCAAATTGCCATGGTCTACCAAGTAATAAGGAACATGCTTGCATAGGTACCACATCACAATCAACATAATCAGCATATGTAGAGATACTAAAATGCACACGAACAGTACGTGTTACCTTAACCTTGCCGCTGTTGTTGAACCATTGGATGTAGTAAGGATGTGGATGTGGTCTTGTGGTGAGAGAAAGCTTCTCCACCATCTCCATGCTAGCCAAGTTGTTGCAGCTCCCTCCGTCTATTATGACGCGCACGGAACGTTCCTTCACAACTCCCTTGGTATGGAACAAATTGTGCCTCTGATTTTGCTCAGCTTGTGTGACCTGCACACTCAAAACACGTTGAGCAACTAAACATTCATACCTGTCAGCGTCTTCAGGAGCCATGTATTGCGTCTCATGATCAGAATCATCTCCACCATGTTCTTCACGTGTAATAAGAGCCAATGTCTCCTCATCATAGTCACTAGCGGACTCATATCCACCATCCGCGGTAGCAATCATCACACGCGGAGATTTGCATTCCCTCGCATAATGACCTCCTCCCTTACAACGACGACAAATAATATCACTTGTGTGCCCTGTTGATGCCATGGAAGAAGAAGAACGCTGTGCAGGCCCCGCAGGTGCGCTCTTGGCAGATAATGGTGGTTGTGCCTGTTTTCTTGTATCACGGCTGGAGGTGGCACCGGATGGAGGTGCTGGTGCAGTTGAAGTAGAAGATGCACGTGGTGTCCATGATGAAGGTCGGCCAGCAGAAAAGTTAGTTCGCCCCAATGCTTGTCGATCCTGCACTTCACGTTCAGCTTTACAAGCAAGATGGAATAAACGAGTGATATTAGTATACTCCTTATAGTCTAGAATGGTCTGAATCTCTCTATTTAATCCACCCAGAAAACGTGCAAGCATAGCTTCATTCTCCTCAACAATACCACATCTAATCATGCCAGTTTGTAATTCCTGATAATATTCTTCTACAGAATTTTTTCCTTGTCTTAAACGCTGCAATTTTTGAAGCAATTCACGTTGATAATATGGTGGAACCCAACGCGTACGCATAGCAGTTTTCAAAGCAGCCCAAGTAGTTGGAATAGGATATAATCTACAATGTTCAGACCACCATACACATGCAAAACTAGTGAAAGCACAAACAGCAGCAGCAACTCGTCTCTCCTCAGGATATTGTAAACATGTAAATCGTTGTTCAATTTCTAACTCCCAAGTAAGATATATATCAGGAACATATCTACCCTCAAATGGTGGAATATTCAATTTCAGTTTAGGAATATGGACATCATCTCGTACCTGAGGTGGTGGTGGTGCAGGCCTACCATTACGAATATATACCTGAGGTCGACCTGCTGGTGGTGGTGCTGGTGGCTGCTCGTAGATCTGATTTTGATCAACCTCATCCTCATAATCACCCGCATACTCATCATCCTCCTGGGTACCAGCAACAGCAGTAGCAGGAGCCACAGAAGTATCAACAGCAGCACCAACAGTTTGGCCAAATGCAAGAGGAACACGGCTCGCTCGGCGAAGGTCTATTTCGCGACGTGGAGGTAGTCGTTGTTGTTGTTGTTGGAGAGGTGCGTTAGGTGCAGCGGGTGGTGGTGGTGGAAGACGCGCGAGCAATTCATTAAATCTGTTATCGAGCTTTGTTTCGAACGTCTTCTCAAGGCCAGTGATCTTCTCCATGGCCTCTTGAAAATTGTTCAGCACATCTTGCACCTGTTCAGTCATCATTTGCTGAAACTTATCATGAAGCTCCTTGTTCGATAAATTCTCCCAGTCAATCTCGTCGGCTTGTGATCCTGGCATGGTTAGCAGCAATAGAAACACACAAGAATATGATCCTACAGACTACTAAGAAGTGGTGGTGGTGTATCACAAATCCGTCAAGCAAATCTCAAATTCTTACCAGTTCTTACCCAGCAGCAGGCGGTGATCGGCAACCGTTGTAGTCAAAAACTCTCAAAGCTTGGATAGAGCGATTACCAGGGAGAGTCGAACACACGACGTAGATGTATGTGGAGCTGGGAAGGCTTATAGTATGGTAGCAAAAAGGGTCAGCAATAATCAATTCAGAGATGCAAAGTTGAATAAACGCTCAACGACGGTACTGTGCTGGTCCTAGGCTAGACTGTGCTAGAGACGCGAGCCTAGAACACCAACAAAATCACGGCGCGGCACGTAAACAAGGGAAAAGCACACTCTGAATTTTTTTTTCGCTCTTTTTTTTTGCGCTGCTTTTTTTTTGCGAAAAATCACTATAATGGCGAGTGTCTCAAAACTCTTCCTAGCTCAAACGGACAGGATGGGCACGGAATTTTTTTCGACCAATTTTTTTTTTTTCGACTGCCCGGACCCAAAAACTGGAAACGGGTCAAAAAAAACTTCCTATAATGGCACCTGTCTCAAAACACTCAGAAACACCTAAAAATAGGATAGCCAGAAATTTTTTCGAAAAATGCGTTTTCGAAAATTTTTGGGCCTAAACGGAGCGTGGCTACCCGACTCGGAATTTTTGGGCCCAATCTAATTTTTTTTATTTTTTTTTCCGAAACCTACTCCGGCAAGGAAACACGAATCGGAATCTAGATTGATCCCGAAAACAAACCTAATAAGCAAGGAACTCGGATTGGTGGTGGATATATGGTGGTGGTATATGGCAGCGGTGGTAGTATTTGGATATGGATCGGTGGTGGTATATGGACACGGATTGGTGGTGGTATATGGATACGGATTCGGAGCGGTGGTGGTAGATGGCAGGGGCGATGATGATGGTGCGGCGACGGCGTGACAACTTGTGAACAGAACTCGAAACTCTAAAAGACTAGACGCTAAGACCAGCAACTGAACACGACGATGCAACCGCAAATTCAACAAAGCAAATACAGAAAAGATTATGCAAGGCTCAGATTGGTTCGGATGGGATGAACTAACCCTAATTTTTTTGTTTGGCTTTTTCGTGGACTATAGGTATGAAGAACAGACTCGATCTAAACTACGAAAAACTGTAAAATCTCACCGAGCAACCTGGAAATCTGATACCACTTGATAGAGGCAAAGGTGTCCCGTCTTTCGATGAGATGGTGGATTTCGCTTTGGTGGAAGTCGACTTTGACGACCCGACTACGAACGTGCGAGGACGTCGCGCCTTAGCAATCGCTAAACCAACTCCGAGAGGTTATTGACCACGCCGGAGTACGATCAACCTGACCACGAAGGTCTGTTTCCTGCGAGCAAACGAAGAACAAGCAAGAAACTAAGATTGCAATCTGGATATTGCGAATATAAGATGAAAGCTTTATTGATCAAGGTGGGGTTCTGTGACGCCTTTGTCTGGTCGTTGAACACAAACGAAGTACGCGAAGTTGCAGCTATGGCGAACTTTTAATCTAAACAAAACCCACCGTCTAAACGATGCCCTAAGGGCTGTATATATGGAGGAAGAGGGGGGGAATTTCGTGGCCCTTGGTGGAGGGGTCCGAAATCAACCCTATCTCTTGTTTCCCCACACATACGGACTCTAAAAATAGCCTATACTTATGTATTTCGAAATTACATGGGCCTGGCCCAATAATAAGGTGACGCGGCACCTAAAATAGCCTCGGAACGAAATTTATGAAGTGGCGTCTTGTATATTTCATCCAAGGCTTCATGCACCCATTATGGTGGCTTCAAAGTCCTGAAATCATCACTTGTAACTCCGTTCTTGTTTCCCTTGCGCATGCCATCATATCCATGCTTGTTCTTGCTCCAATGTTCATCCTTCTCCAAGCTAGGCCCTTCATTTGTAAGCAAAACAAATGTATCCAATTTAGGCAGCATCATATTCTCATGAACATTAGAATCATTACCAAGAAACGAAAGTACCTGGTAATTTAGTTGGCGTGCACGAGCTCTAGTAATTGGTCCAGTATGTATAGCAGCAGGGGCTGTGGGTGTAACAATTGTATTGATGTCCTCATCACGGAGGGAGCTGCAACAACTTGGCTAGCATGGAGATGGTGGAGAAGCTTTCTCTCACCACAAGACCACATCCACATCCTTACTACATCCAATGGTTCAACAACAGCGGCAAGGTTAAGGTAACACGTACTGTTCGTGTGCATTTTAGTATCTCTACATATGCTGATTATGTTGATTGTGATGTGGTACCTATGCAAGCATGTTCCTTATTACTTGGTAGACCATGGCAATTTGATAAAAATTCTGTACACCATGGTAGAAACAATCACTATACTCTTGTTCATAAGGATAAAAATATTACTTTGCTTCCTATGACTCCTGATTCCATTTTGAAAGATGATATTAATAGAGCTAATAAAGCAAAACAGGAGAAGAATAAGAGTGAAAATCAGATTGTGGCAAAAGAATTTGAGCAACAAATGAAGCCTAATAATAAACCATCTAGTGTTGCTTCTGAAACTAAATTGAAAAGTGCATGTTTATTTGCCACCAAATCTGATATTGATGAGCTAGATTTCAGCAAATCTGTTTTCTATGCTTTTGTGTGCAAAGAGGCATTATTTTCATTCGAGGACGTGCCTTCCTCTTTGCCTCCTGCTGTCACTAACATTTTGCAGGAGTTCGCTGACGTTTTTCCACAAGACGTGCCACCGGGATTACCGCCTATTCGAGGGATTGAGCATCAGATTGACTTAATTCCCGGTGCTTCACTGCCAAACCGTGCACCATACCGTACCAATCCAGAGGAGACGAAGGAGATTATGCGTCAAGTACAAGAGCTTCTCGACAAAGGTTATATACGCGAATCCCTTAGTCCTTGTGCTGTTCCTATTATTCTAGTGCCGAAAAAGGATGGTACATCACGTATGTGTGTTGATTGTAGAGGCATTAATAATATTACTATTCGTTATCGTCATCCTATTCCTAGGCTAGATGATAGAGGCAAAGGTGTCCCGTCTTTCGATGAGATGGTGGATTTCGCTTTGGTGGAAGTCGACTTTGACGATCCGACTACGAACGTGCGAGGACGTCGCGCCTTAGCAATCGCTAAACCAACTCCGAGAGGTTATTGACCACGCCGGAGCACGATCAACCTGACCACGAAGGTCTGTTTCCTGCGAGCAAACGAAGAACAAGCAAGAAACTAAGATTGCAATCTGGATATTGCGAATATAAGATGAAAGCTTTATTGATCAAGGTGGGGTTCTGTGACGCCTTTGTCTGGTCGTTGAACACAAACGAAGTACGCGAAGTTGCAGCTACGGCGAACTTTTAATCTAAACAAAACCCAAAGTCTAAACGATGCCCTAAGGGCTGTATATATGGAGGAAGAGGGGGGGAATTTCGTGGCCCTTGGTGGAGGGGTCCGAAATCAACCCTATCTCTTGTCTCCCCACACATACGGACTCTAAAAATAGCCTATACTTATGTATTTCGAAATTACATGGGCCTGGCCCAATAATAAGGTGACGCAGCACCTAAAATAGCCTCGGGACGAAATTTATGAAGTGGCGTCTTGTATATTTCGTCCAAGGCTTCATGCACCCATTATGGTGGCTTCAAAGTCCTGAAATCATCACTTGTAACTCCGTTCTTGTTTCCCTTGCGCATGCCATCATCTCCATGCTTGTTCTTGCTCCAATGTTCATCCTTCTCCAAGCTAGGCCCTTCATTTGTAAGCAAAACAAATGTATCCAATTTAGGCAGCATCATATTCTCATGAACATTAGAATCATTACCAAGAAACGAAAGTACCTGGTAATTTAGTTGGCGTGCACGAGCTCTAGTAATTGGTCCAGTATGTATAGCAGCAGGGGCTGTGGGTGTAACAATTGTATTGATGTCCTCATCATCCTCCCCTTCATGAAATGAAGTCGTCCTCGACGGAAGTTCATCTTCCTCACCCAAATAAGGCTTCAAATCTGCAATGTTAAAAGTGGGACTAACCCCAAAATTTGCAGGCAGCTCAAGTTTATATGCATTATCATTTATTTTCTCTAACACCTTAAAGGGACCATCAGCACGTGGCATTAACTTTGATTTGCGCAAATCAGGAAATCTATCCTTACGCAAATGTAACCAAACAAGATCTCCAGGTGCAAACACAACATGTTTTCTACCCTTATCTCCAGCAAGTTTATATTTAGCATTCATGCGCTCAATGTTTTCCTTAGTTAACTCATGCATTTTTAAAATCAATTCAGCACGTTGTTTAGCATCAAAATTAACCTTCTCCGAAGATGGAAGAGGCAACAAATCAATAGGTGCACGAGGTAGGAAACCATGCACAACTTCAAAAGGGCACATCTTAGTAGTAGAATGCAATGAACGATTATAAGCAAATTCAATATGAGGCAAGCATTCCTCCCACATTTTCTTATTATTCTTCAAAACAGCCCTAAGCATAGTAGACAACGTTCTATTGACTACTTCAGTTTGTCCATCAGTTTGGGGGTGACAAGTAGTACTAAAAAGCAGTTTAGTCCCCAACTTAGCCCATAAACATCTCCAAAAGTGGCTAAGAAATTTAGTATCACGATCTGAAACAATAGTATTTGGCACACCATGCAAGCGAATAATTTCACGAAAGAACAAATCAGCAACATTAACAGCATCATCGCTTTTATGACATGGTATAAAGTGTGCCATTTTCGAGAATCTATCCACGACAACAAATATGCTATCCCTCCCCTTCTGATGAGGACATGACTACCTTGGATATGACCAAAAATATTGCATATATGCATATTTGTCAGGTGATTTCTAGTGCAAACTATTCAATAATCTATTTATGTTATCCAGAACAAAAATACTTCACACACTTTTGTGTTTTGTCTAATTGCAGGTGTATGGGACATTTGTACAATCCACATATGAAGATAAGGAAGAACGAGATGTTTATTTGCTGTCCAAAAAGTTCTCTCACGTCACTTTTGGCCCAAGAGAAGATAGAGTCCAAGTCTCTCACGTTCTGGATTCAGATTCGGACTGCACAGACATACCTGACTCAAAACGCACACAAGTTTTTCATACGGACTCCGAATTGGGTGATTCTTTTTTTGTTGGAAACTAGATTTCGTGCACTTTCCAATCCAATTGGAATCACCTTCAAATTCGTCCGGAGCGTTGAGTTGTGGACGAAACAATCTGATGCTGCAACAGAATCCGAGTCAAACTACAAGTCCAAATGTGTTACATCACCTCCACTTGGGCCCATGAGCCTTGTACGACCTAGGGTTAGTTTTAGGCTGCCTTGGGACGTCCTCCCACCTCCTTGGCCGCCACCCCTTGCTCCTATATAAGTAGATCCATCTAGTAGCTTTTTCCTTGGGATTTGTTTAGTTAAAAGTTAGCCAACGCAACTTCGTGTACTTCGTTTGTGTCCAACGACCAGACCAAGACCGCTTTCGGATCCCCACCTTTATCAATACTTCATACATATTTGCAATATTCAGATTGCTTTTATCATATTCTTGCTCGTTCTTCGATTGCTTGCAGGAATAGACCTTCGTGGTCAGGTTGATCGTGCACCGGCGTGGTCAATAACCTCTGGAGATTGGTTTAGCGATTGCTAAGGCGCAACGTCGTGCACGTTTGTAGTCGGATCGTCAAAGTCGTCTCCACCAAATCGATAGTTACCATCTCATCGAAAGATCGGGACACCCCGCCTCTATCACTACATCCAATGGTTCAACAACAGCGGCAAGGTTAAGGTAACACGTACTGTTCGTGTGCATTTTAGTATCTCTACATATGCTGATTATGTTGATTGTGATGTGGTACCTATGCAAGCATGTTCCTTATTACTTGGTAGACCATGGCAATTTGATAAAAATTCTGTACACCATGGTAGAAACAATCACTATACTCTTGTTCATAAGGATAAAAATATTACTTTGCTTCCTATGACTCCTGATTCCATTTTGAAAGATGATATTAATAGAGCTAATAAAGCACAACAGGAGAAGAATAAGAGTGAAAATCAGATTGTGGCAAAAGAATTTGAGCAACAAATGAAGCCTAATAATAAACCATCTAGTGTTGCTTCTGAAATTAAATTGAAAAGTGCATGTTTATTTGCCACCAAATCTGATATTGATGAGCTAGATTTCAGCAAATCTGTTTTCTATGCTTTTGTGTGCAAAGAGGCATTATTTTCATTCGAGGACGTGCCTTCCTCTTTGCCTCCTGCTGTCACTAACATTTTGCAGGAGTTCGCTGACGTTTTTCCACAAGACGTGCCACCGGGATTACCGCCTATTCGAGGGATTGAGCATCAGATTGACTTAATTCCCGGTGCTTCACTGCCAAACCGTGCACCATACCGTACCAATCCAGAGGAGACGAAGGAGATTATGCGTCAAGTACAAGAGCTTCTCGACAAAGGTTATATACGCGAATCCCTTAGTCCTTGTGATGTTCCTATTATTCTAGTGCCGAAAAAGGATGGTACATCACGTATGTGTGTTGATTGTAGAGGCATTAATAATATTACTATTCGTTATCGTGATAGAGGCGAGGGTGTCCCGATCTTTCGATGAGATGATAACTATCGATTTGGTGGAGACGACTTTGACGATCCGACTACAAACGTGCACGACGTTGCGCCTTAGCAATCGCTAAACCAATCTCCTGAGGTTACTGACGATGCCGGAAGCACGGTCAGCCTGACCACGAAGGTCTATTCCTGCAAGCAATCGAAGAACGAGCAAGAATATGATAAAGCAATCTGAATATTGCAAATATATATGAGGTATTGATAATGGTGGGGATCCGTAAGCGGTCTTGGTCTGGTCGTTGGACACAAACGAAGTACACGAAGTTGCAATGGCTAACTTTTAACTAAACAAATCCCAAGGAAAAAGCTACTAGATGGATCTACTTATATAGGAGCAAGGGGTGGCGGCCAAGGAGGTGGGAAGACGTCCCAAGGCAGCCTAAAACTAAATCTAGGTCGTACAAGGCCAATGGGCCCAAGTGGAGGTGATGTAACACCTTTGGACTTGTAGTTTGACTCGGATTATGCTGCAGCATCAGATTGTTTCGTCAACAACTCAACGCTCCGGACGAATTTGAAGGTGATTCCAATTGGGTTGGAAAGTGCACGAAATCTAGTTTCCAACAAAAAAAGAATCACCCAATTCGGAGTCCGTATGAAAAACTTGTGTGCATTTTGAGTCAGGTATGTCTGTGCAGTCCGAATCTGAATCCAGAACGTGAGAAACTTGGACTCTATCTTCTCTTGGGCCAAAAGTGACGTGAGAGAACTTTGTGGACAGCAAATAAACATCTCTTTCTTCCTTATCTTCATATGTGGATTGTACAAATGTCCCATACACCTGCAATTAGACAAAACACAAAAGTGTGTGAATTATTTTTGTTCTGGATAACATAAATAGATTATTGAATAGTTTGCACTAGAAATCACCTGACAAATATGCATATATGCAATATTTTTGGTCATATCCAAGGTAGTCATGTCCTCATCATCCTCCCCTTCTTGAAAATAAAGCCGTCCTCGGCGTTGCTTGATCTGAAATGTGGCTAACAAAAGAGACAAGGTGTACATGTTGTATATGTATATGTCATCCATTTTTACTTCCCTTGATTTTTGCATATATGACACATGAATAGATGAGTAACTTGCATAGTTCATAAAATCTAAAGCCAAAAAATTAGCACAAGAAGTAGAAAGCATGAAAATATTGCAACTCAGTTTGCACATATAAGTGAATCTCTTGCAAAGGCTCGGACTGGCTTGGATAAAGGATGAACAGATCTAACTTTTTTTTGTGTGGCTTTTTCTTGGATAATAGGTAAGAAAATAAATCTAATCTAGGAAAACTGGAAATTCTCACCGAGCAACCTGAAAACTGATACCACTTGATAGAGGCGAGGGTGTCCCGATCTTTCGATGAGATGATAACTATCGATTTGGTGGAGACGACTTTGACGATCCGACTACAAACGTGCACGACGTTGCGCCTTAGCAATCGCTAAACCAATCTCCTGAGGTTACTGACGATGCCGGAAGCACGGTCAGCCTGACCACGAAGGTCTATTCCTGCAAGCAATCGAAGAACGAGCAAGAATATGATAAAGCAATCTGAATATTGCAAATATATATGAGGTATTGATAATGGTGGGGATCCGTAAGCGGTCTTGGTCTCGTCGTTGGACACAAACGAAGTACACGAAGTTGCAATGGCTAACTTTTAACTAAACAAATCCCAAGGAAAAGCTACTAGATGGATCTACTTATATAGGAGCAAGGGGTGGCGGCCAAGGAGGTGGGAGCACGTCTCAAGGCAGCCTAAAACTAAATCTAGGTCGTACAAGGCCAATGGGCCCAAGTGGAGGTGATGTAACACCTTTGGACTTGTAGTTTGACTCGGATTCTGCTGCAGCATCAGATTGTTTCGTCCACAACTCAACGCTCCGGACGAATTTGAAGGTGATTCCAATTGGGTTGGAAAGTGCACGAAATCTAGTTCCAACAAAAAAAGAATCACCCAATTCGGAGTCCGTATGAAAAACTTGTGCGCGTTTTGAGTCAGGTATGTCTGTGCAGTCCGAATCTGAATCCAGAACGTGAGAGACTTGGACTCTATCTTCTCTTGGGCCAAAAGTGACGTGAGAGAACTTTTTGGACAGCAAATAAACATCTCTTTCTTCCTTATCTTCATATGTGGATTGTACAAATGTCCCATACACCTGCAATTAGACAAAACACAAAAGTGTGCGAAGTATTTTTGTTCTGGAAAACATAAATAGATTATTGAATAGTTTGCACTAGAAATCACCTGACAAATATGCATATATGCAATATTTTTGGTCATATCCAAGGTAGTCATGTCCTCATCATATCGTCATCCTATTCCTAGGCTAGATGATATGCTTGATGAATTGAGTGGCTCTACAATATTGATGAGGACATCATTACAATTGTTACACCCACAGCCCCTGCATACTGGACCAATTACTAGAGCTCGTGCACGCCAACTAAATTACCAGGTACTTTCGTTTCTTGGTAATGATTCTAATGTTCATGAGAATATGATGCTGCCTAAATTGGATACATTTGTTTTGCTTACAAATGAAGGGCCTAGCTTGGAGAAGGATGAACATTGGAGCAAGAACAAGCATGGAGATGATGGCATGCGCAAGGGGAACAAGAACGGAGTTACAAGTGATGATTTCAGGACTTTGAAGCCACCATAATGGGTGCATGAAGCCTTGGACGAAATATACAAGATGCCACTTCATAAATTTCGTCCCGAGGCTATTTTAGGTGCTACGTCACCTTATTATTGGGCCAGGCCCATGTAATTTCGAAATACATAAGTATAGGCTATTTTTAGAGTCCGTTTGTGTGGGGAAACAAGAGATAGGGTTGATTTCGGACCCCTCCACCAAGGGCCACGAAATTCCCCCCTCTTCCTCCATATATACAGCCCTTAGGGCATCGTTTAGACTTTGGGATTTGTTTAGTTAAAAGTTAGCCAACGCAACTTCTGATCATGAGACGCAATACATGGCTCCTGAAGACGCTGACAGGTATGAATATTTAGTTGCTCAACGTGTTTTGAGTGTGCAGGTCACACAAGCTGAGCAAAATCAGAGGCACAATTTGTTCCATACCAAGGGAGTTGTGAAGGAACGTTCTGTGCGCATCATAATAGACGGAGGGAGCTGCAACAACTTGGCTAGCATGGAGATGGTGGAGAAGCTTTCTCTCACCACAAGACCACATCCACATCCTTACTACCTCCAATGGTTCAACAACAGCGGCAAGGTTAAGGTAACACGTACTGTTCGTGTGCATTTTAGTATCTCTACATATGCTGATTATGTTGATTGTGATGTGGTACCTATGCAAGCATGTTCCTTATTACTTGGTAGACCATGGCAATTTGATAAAAATTCTGTACACCATGGTAGAAACAATCACTATACTCTTGTTCATAAGGATAAAAATATTACTTTGCTTCCTATGACTCCTGATTCCATTTTGAAAGATGATATTAATAGAGCTAATAAAGCACAACAGGAAAAGAATAAGAGTGAAAATCAGATTGTGGCAAAAGAATTTGAGCAACAAATGAAGCCTAATAATAAACCATCTAGTGTTGCTTCTGAAACTAAATTGAAAAGTGCATGTTTATTTGCCACCAAATCTGATATTGATGAGCTAGATTTCAGCAAATCTGTTTTCTATGCTTTTGTGTGCAAAGAGGCATTATTTTCATTCGAGGACGTGCCTTCCTCTTTGCCTCCTGCTGTCACTAACATTTTGCAGGAGTTCGCTGACGTTTTTCCACAAGACGTGCCACCGGGATTACCGCCTATTCGAGGGATTGAGCATCAGATTGACTTAATTCCCGGTGCTTCACTGCCAAACCGTGCACCATACCGTACCAATCCAGAGGAGACGAAGGAGATTATGCGTCAAGTACAAGAGCTTCTCGACAAAGGTTATATACGCGAATCCCTTAGTCCTTGTGCTGTTCCTATTATTCTAGTGCCGAAAAAGGATGGTACATCACGTATGTGTGTTGATTGTAGAGGCATTAATAATATTACTATTCGTTATCGTCATCCTATTCCTAGGCTAGATGATAGAGGCAAAGGTGTCCCGTCTTTCGATGAGATGGTGGATTTCGCTTTGGTGGAAGTCGACTTTGACGATCCGACTACGAACGTGCGAGGACGTCGCGCCTTAGCAATCGCTAAACCAACTCCGAGAGGTTATTGACCACGCCGGAGCACGATCAACCTGACCACGAAGGTCTGTTTCCTGCGAGCAAACGAAGAACAAGCAAGAAACTAAGATTGCAATCTGGATATTGCGAATATAAGATGAAAGCTTTATTGATCAAGGTGGGGTTCTGTGACGCCTTTGTCTGGTCGTTGAACACAAACGAAGTACGCGAAGTTGCAGCTACGGCGAACTTTTAATCTAAACAAAACCCAAAGTCTAAACGATGCCCTAAGGGCTGTATATATGGAGGAAGAGGGGGGGAATTTCGTGGCCCTTGGTGGAGGGGTCCGAAATCAACCCTATCTCTTGTCTCCCCACACATACGGACTCTAAAAATAGCCTATACTTATGTATTTCGAAATTACATGGGCCTGGCCCAATAATAAGGTGACGCAGCACCTAAAATAGCCTCGGGACGAAATTTATGAAGTGGCGTCTTGTATATTTCGTCCAAGGCTTCATGCACCCATTATGGTGGCTTCAAAGTCCTGAAATCATCACTTGTAACTCCGTTCTTGTTTCCCTTGCGCATGCCATCATCTCCATGCTTGTTCTTGCTCCAATGTTCATCCTTCTCCAAGCTAGGCCCTTCATTTGTAAGCAAAACAAATGTATCCAATTTAGGCAGCATCATATTCTCATGAACATTAGAATCATTACCAAGAAACGAAAGTACCTGGTAATTTAGTTGGCGTGCACGAGCTCTAGTAATTGGTCCAGTATGTATAGCAGCAGGGGCTGTGGGTGTAACAATTGTATTGATGTCCTCATCATCCTCCCCTTCTTGAAATGAAGTCGTCCTCGACGGAAGTTCATCTTCCTCACCCAAATAAGGCTTCAAATCTGCAATGTTAAAAGTGGGACTAACCCCAAAATTTGCAGGTAGCTCAAGTTTATATGCATTATCATTTATTTTCTCTAACACCTTAAAGGGACCATCAGCACGTGGCATTAACTTTGATTTGCGCAAATCAGGAAATCTATCCTTACGCAAATGTAACCAAACAAGATCTCCAGGTGCAAACACAACATGTTTTCTACCCTTATCTCCAGCAAGTTTATATTTAGCATTCATGCGCTCAATGTTTTCCTTAGTTAACTCATGCATTTTTAAAATCAATTCAGCACGTTGTTTAGCATCAAAATTAACCTTCTCCGAAGATGGAAGAGGCAACAAATCAATAGGTGCACGAGGTAGGAAACCATACACAACTTCAAAAGGGCACATCTTAGTAGTAGAATGCAATGAACGATTATAAGCAAATTCAATATGAGGCAAGCATTCCTCCCACATTTTCTTATTATTCTTCAAAACAGCCCTAAGCATAGTAGACAACGTTCTATTGACTACTTCAGTTTGTCAATCAATTTGGGGGTGACAAGTAGTACTAAAAAGCAGTTTAGTCCCCAACTTAGCCCATAAACATCTCCAAAAGTGGCTAAGAAATTTAGTATCACGATCTGAAACAATAGTATTTGGCACACCATGCAAGCGAATAATTTCACGAAAGAACAAATCAGCAACATTAACAGCATCATCACTTTTATGACATGGTATAAAGTGTGCCATTTTCGAGAATCTATCCACGACAACAAATATGCTATCCCTCCCCTTCTTTGTTCGAGGTAAACCTAAAACAAAGTCCATAGATATATCCTCCCAAGGAACACTAGGTACAGGCAAAGGCATATATAAACCATGAGGATTGAGTCGTGACTTAGCTTTTTGACATGTATTGCAGTGAGCAATAAAACGCTCAACATCCCGTCTCATCTTTGGCCAAAAGAAATGTGTAGCAAGTACGTCCTCCGTCTTCTTCACGCCAAAGTGTCCCATTAATCCTCCTCCATGCGCCTCCTGCAACAACAAAAGACGAACGGAGCTAGCTGGAATGCATAGCTTGTTAGCACGAAACACAAATCCATCGTTAACAACAAACTTGTTCCACATTCTTCCTTCTTTACAATTATGCATTACATCTTTAAAATCAGCATCATGCACATATTGATCTTTGATGGTCTCCAAACCAAATATTTTGAAGTCAAGTTGTGAAAGCATAGTATAGCGACGAGACAAAGCATCAGCAATAACATTTTCTTTTCCCTTCTTGTGTTTAATGACATAAGGGAAAGTCTCAATGAATTCAACCCATTTAGCATGTCTACAATTCAGTTTAGCTTGACTTTTAATATGTTTCAATGATTCATGATCAGAATGTATAACAAATTCTTTGGGCCATAAATAATGTTGCCATGTTTCTAAAGTCCGAACAAGAGCATATAATTCTTTATCATAAGTAGAATAATTCAGACTAGGCCCACTCAATTTTTCAGAAAAGTATGCAACAGGTTTGCCATCTTGTAATAACACACCCCCTAATCCAATTCCACTAGCATCACATTCAAGCTCAAAAGTCTTATTAAAATCAGGAAGTTGGAGTAAAGGAGCATGTGTCAACTTATCTTTCAATACCGTGAAGGCTTCTTCCTGTGCGGTACCCCAAAGAAAAGGCACATCTTTCTTTGTAAGCTCATTGAGAGGTGCAGCAATGGTGCTGAAATCTCTCACAAAACGCCTATAGAATCCAGCGAGGCCAAGAAAACTCCTCACTTGTGTGACCGTTTTGGGCTGCGGCCAACTCTCAATGGCTTCAATCTTGGCTTTATCAACTTCAATTCCCTGTGGAGTAACAACATAGCCAAGAAAAGATACTCGGTCGGTGCAAAAGGTGCACTTCCCAAGGTTACCAAACAAACGTGCATCACGTAGAGCAATAAAAACAGCACGTAAATGTTCCAAATGTTCCTCCAAAGGTCTGCTATAGATCAATATGTCATCAAAGTAAACTACCACAAATCGTCCAATGAAAGCACGTAAAACTTCGTTCATTAATCTCATGAAAGTACTAGGTGCATTAGTTAACCCAAAAGGCATGACTAACCACTCATATAATCCAAACTTAGTTTTAAATGCTGTTTTCCATTCATCTCCCAATTTCATACGAATTTGATGGTAGCCACTACGCAAATCAACTTTGGAGAATACTGTAGAGCCACTCAATTCATCAAGCATATCATCTAGCCTAGGAATAGGATGACGATAACGAATAGTAATATTATTAATGCCTCTACAATCAACACACATACGTGATGTACCATCCTTTTTCGGCACTAGAATAATAGGAACAGCACAAGGACTAAGGGATTCGCGTATATAACCTTTGTCGAGAAGCTCTTGTACTTGACGCATAATCTCCTTCGTCTCCTCTGGATTGGTACGGTATGGTGCACGGTTTGGCAGTGAAGCACCGGGAATTAAGTCGATCTGATGCTCAATCCCTCGAATAGGCGGTAATCCCGGTGGCACCGCAAATTCAACAAAGCAAAACCCTAAAAAGATTATGCAAAGGCTCAGATTGGTTCGGATATGATGAACTAACCCTAATTTTTTTTTGTGGCTTTTTCGTGGACTGTAGGTATGAAGAACAGACTCGATCTAAACTACAAAAAACTGTAAAATCTCACCGAGCAACCTGGAAATCTGATACCACTTGATAGAGGCAAAGGTGTCCCGTCTTTCGATGAGATGGTGGATTTCGCTTTGGTGGAAGTCGACTTTGACGATCCGACTACGAACGTGCGAGGACGTCGCGCCTTAGCAATCGCTAAACCAACTCCGAGAGGTTATTGACCACGCCGGAGCACGATCAACCTGACCACGAAGGTCTGTTTCCTGCGAGCAAACGAAGAACAAGCAAGAAACTAAGATTGCAATCTGGATATTGCGAATATAAGATGAAAGCTTTATTGATCAAGGTGGGGTTCTGTGACGCCTTTGTCTGGTCGTTGAACACAAACGAAGTACGCGAAGTTGCAGCTATGGCGAACTTTTAATCTAAACAAAACCCAAAGTCTAAACGATGCCCTAAGGGCTGTATATATAGAGGAAGAGGGGGGGAATTTCGTGGCCCTTCGTGGAGGGGTCCGAAATCAACCCTATCTCTTGTTTCCCCACACATACGGACTCTAAAAATAGCCTATACTTATGTATTTCGAAATTACATGGGCCTGGCCCAATAATAAGGTGACGCAGCACCTAAAATAGCCTCGGGACGAAATTTATGAAGTGGCGTCTTGTATATTTCGTCCAAAGCTTCATGCACCCATTATGGTGGCTTCAAAGTCCTGAAATCATCACTTGTAACTCCGTTCTTGTTTCCCTTGCGCATGCCATCATCTCCATGCTTGTTCTTGCTCCAATGTTCATCCTTCTCCAAGCTAGGCCCTTCATTTGTAAGCAAAACAAATGTATCCAATTTAGGCAGCATCATATTCTCATGAACATTAGAATCATTACCAAGAAACGAAAGTACCTGGTAATTTAGTTGGCGTGCACGAGCTCTAGTAATTGGTCCAGTATGTATAGCAGCAGGGGCTGTGGGTGTAACAATTGTATTGATGTCCTCATCATCAATCCTCATGGTTTATATATGCCTTTGCCTGTACCTAGTGTTCCTTGGGAGGATATATCTATGGACTTTGTTTTAGGTTTACCTCGAACAAAGAAGGGGAGGGATAGCATATTTGTTGTCGTGGATAGATTCTCGAAAATGGCACACTTTATACCATGTCATAAAAGCGATGATGCTGTTAATGTTGCTGATTTGTTCTTTCGTGAAATTATTCGCTTGCATGGTGTGCCAAATACTATTGTTTCAGATCGTGATACTAAATTTCTTAGCCACTTTTGGAGATGTTTATGGGCTAAGTTGGGGACTAAACTGCTTTTTAGTACTACTTGTCACCCCCAAACTGATGGACAAACTGAAGTAGTCAATCGAACGTTGTCTACTATGCTTAGGGCTGTTTTGAAGAATAATAAGAAAATGTGGGAGGAATGCTTGCCTCATATTGAATTTGCTTATAATCGTTCATTGCATTCTACTACTAAGATGTGCCCTTTTGAAGTTGTGTATGGTTTCCTACCTCGTGCACCTATTGATTTGTTGCCTCTTCCATCTTCGGAGAAGGTTAATTTTGATGCTAAACAACGTGCTGAATTGATTTTAAAAATGCATGAGTTAACTAAGGAAAACATTGAGCGCATGAATGCTAAATATAAACTTGCTGGAGATAAGGGTAGAAAACATGTTGTGTTTGCACCTGGAGATCTTGTTTGGTTACATTTGCGTAAGGATAGATTTCCTGATTTGCGCAAATCAAAGTTAATGCCACGTGCTGATGGTCCCTTTAAGGTGTTAGAGAAAATAAATGATAATGCATATAAACTTGAGCTACCTGCAAATTTTGGGGTTAGTCCCACTTTTAACATTGCAGATTTGAAGCCTTATTTGGGTGAGGAAGATGAACTTCCGTCGAGGACGACTTCATTTCAAGAAGGGGAGGATGATGAGGACATCAATACAATTGTTACACCCACAGCCCCTGCTGCTATACATACTGGACCAATTACTAGAGCTCGTGCACGCCAACTAAATTACCAGGTACTTTCGTTTCTTGGTAATGATTCTAATGTTCATGAGAATATGATGCTGCCTAAATTGGATACATTTGTTTTGCTTACAAATGAAGGGCCTAGCTTGGAGAAGGATGAACATTGGAGCAAGAACAAGCATGGAGATGATGGCATGCGCAAGGGAAACAAGAACGGAGTTACAAGTGATGATTTCAGGACTTTGAAGCCACCATAATGGGTGCATGAAGCCTTGGACGAAATATACAAGACGCCACTTCATAAATTTCGTTCCGAGGCTATTTTAGGTGCTGCGTCACCTTATTATTGGGCCAGGCCCATGTAATTTCAAAATACATAAGTATAGGCTATTTTTAGAGTCCGTATGTGTGGGGAAACAAGAGATAGGGTTGATTTCGGACCCCTCCACCAAGGGCCACGAAATTCCCCCCCTCTTCCTCCATATATACAGCCCTTAGGGCATCGTTTAGACTTTGGGTTTTGTTTAGATTAAAAGTTCGCCATAGCTGCAACTTCGCGTACTTCGTTTGTGTTCAACGACCAGACAAAGGCGTCACAGAACCCCACCTTGATCAATAAAGCTTTCATCTTATATTCGCAATATCCAGATTGCAATCTTAGTTTCTTGCTTGTTCTTCGTTTGCTCGCAGGAAACAGACCTTCGTGGTCAGGTTGATCGTGCTCCGGCGTGGTCAATAACCTCTCGGAGTTGGTTTAGCGATTGCTAAGGCGCGACGTCCTCGCACGTTCGTAGTCGGATCGTCAAAGTCGACTTCCACCAAAGCGAAATCCACCATCTCATCGAAAGACGGGACACCTTTGCCTCTATCAACGTGTTTTGAGTCTGCAGGTCACACAAGCTGAGCAAAATCAGAGGCACAATTTGTTCCATACCAAGGGAGTTGTGAAGGAACGTTCTGTGCGCGTCATCATAGACGGAGGGAGCTGCAACAACTTGGCTAGCATGGAGATGGTGGAGAAGCTTTCTCTCACCACAAGACCACATCCACATCCTTACTACATCCAATGGTTCAACAACAGCGGCAAGGTTAAGGTAACACGTACTGTTCGTGTGCATTTTAGTATCTCTACATATGCTGATTATGTTGATTGTGATGTGGTACCTATGCAAGCATGTTCCTTATTACTTGGTAGACCATGGCAATTTGATAAAAATTCTGTACACCATGGTAGAAACAATCACTATACTCTTGTTCATAAGGATAAAAATATTACTTTGCTTCCTATGAGTCCTGATTCCATTTTGAAAGATGATATTAATAGAGCTAATAAAGCACAACAGGAGAAGAATAAGAGTGAAAATCAGATTGTGGCAAAAGAATTTGAGCAACAAATGAAGCCTAATAATAAACCATCTAGTGTTGCTTCTGAAATTAAATTGAAAAGTGCATGTTTATTTGCCACCAAATCTGATATTGATGAGCTAGATTTCAGCAAATCTGTTTGCTATGCTTTTGTGTGCAAAGAGTCATTATTTTCATTCGAGGACGTGCCTTCCTCTTTGCCTCCTGCTGTCACTAACATTTTGCAGGAGTTCGCTGACGTTTTTCCACAAGACGTGCCACCGGGATTACCGCCTATTCGAGGGATTGAGCATCAGATTGACTTAATTCCCGGTGCTTCACTGCCAAACCGTGCACCATACCGTACCAATCCAGAGGAGACGAAGGAGATTATGCGTCAAGTACAAGAGCTTCTCGACAAAGGTTATATACGCGAATCCCTTAGTCCTTGTGTTGTTCCTATTATTCTAGTGCCGAAAAAGGATGGTACATCACGTATGTGTGTTGATTGTAGAGGCATTAATAATATTACTATTCGTTATCGTCATCCTATTCCTAGGCTAGATGATATGCTTGATGAATTGAGTGGCTCTACAATATTCTCCAAAGTTGATTTGCGTAGTGGCTACCATCAAATTCGTATGAAATTGGGAGATGAATGGAAAACAATATTTAAAACTAAGTTTGGATTATATGAGTGGTTAGTCATGCCTTTTGGCTTAACTAATGCACCTAGTACTTTCATGAGATTAATGAACGAAGTTTTACGTGCTTTCATTGGACGATTTGTGGTAGTTTACTTTGATGACATATTGATTTATAGCAGATCTTTGGAAGAACATTTGGAACATTTACGTGCTGTTTTTATTGCTCTACGTGATGCACGTTTGTTTGGTAACCTTGGGAAGTGCACCTTTTGCACCGACCGAGTATCTTTTCTTGGCTATGTTGTTACTCCACAGGGAATTGAAGTTGATAAAGCCAAGATTGAAGCTATTGAGAGTTGGCCGCAGCCCAAAACGGTCACACAAGTGAGGAGTTTTCTTGGCCTCGCTGGATTCTATAGGCGTTTTGTGAGAGATTTCAGCACCATTGCTGCACCTCTCAATGAGCTTACAAAGAAAGATGTGCCTTTTCTTTGGGGTACCGCACAGGAAGAAGCCTTCTCGGTATTAAAAGATAAGTTGACACATGCTCCTTTACTCCAACTTCCTGATTTTAATAAGACTTTTGAGCTTGAATGTGATGCTAGTGGAATTGGATTAGGCGGTGTGTTATTACAAGATGGCAAACCTGTTGATAGAGGCGGAGGTGTCCCGTCTTTCGATGAGATGGTGGATTTCGCTTTGGTGGAAGTCGACTTTGACGATCCGACTACGAACGTGCGAGGACGTCGCGCCTTAGCAATCGCTAAACCAACTCCGAGAGGTTATTGACCACGCCGGAGCACGATCAACCTGACCACGAGGGTCTGTTTCCTGCGAGCAAACGAAGAACAAGCAAGAAACTAAGATTGCAATCTGGATATTGCGAATATAAGATGAAAGCTTTATTGATCAAGGTGGGGTTCTGTGACGCCTTTGTCTGGTCGTTGAACACAAACGAAGTACGCGAAGTTGCAGCTATGGCGAACTTTTAATCTAAACAAAACCCAACGTCTAAACGATGCCCTAAGGGCTGTATATATGGAGGAAGAGGGGGAGAATTTCGTGGCCCTTGGTGGAGGGGTCCGAAATCAACCCTATCTCTTGTTTCCCCACACATACGGACTCTAAAAATAGCCTATACTTATGTATTTCGAAATTACATGGGCCTGGCCCAATAATAAGGTGACGCAGCACCTAAAATAGCCTCGGGACGAAATTTATGAAGTGGCGTCTTGTATATTTCGTCCAAGGCTTCATGCACCCATTATGGTGGCTTCAAAGTCCTGAAATCATCACTTGTAACTCCGTTCTTGTTTCCCTTGCGCATGCCATCATCTCCATGCTTGTTCTTGCTCCAATGTTCATCCTTCTCCAAGCTAGGCCCTTCATTTGTAAGCAAAACAAATGTATCCAATTTAGGCAGCATCATATTCTCATGAACATTAGAATCATTACCAAGAAACGAAAGTACCTGGTAATTTAGTTGGCGTGCACGAGCTCTAGTAATTGGTCCAGTATGTATAGCAGCAGGGGCTGTGGGTGTAACAATTGTATTGATGTCCTCATCACTAGATGATATGCTTGATGAATTGAGTGGCTCTACAATATTCTCTAAAGTTGATTTGCGTAGTGGCTACCATCAAATTCGTATGAAATTGGGAGATGAATGGAAAACAGCATTTAAAACTAAGTTTGGATTATATGAGTGGTTAGTCATGCCTTTTGGGTTAACTAATGCACCTAGTACTTTCATGCGATTAATGAATGAAGTTTTACGTGCTTTCATTGGACGATTTGTGGTAGTTTACTTTGATGACATATTGATTTATAGCAGATCTTTGGAAGAACATTTGGAACATTTACGTGCTGTTTTTATTGCTCTACGTGATGCACGTTTGTTTGGTAACCTTGGGAAGTGCACCTTTTGCACCGACCGAGTATCTTTTCTTGGCTATGTTGTTACTCCACAGGGAATTGAAGTTGATAAAGTCAAGATTGAAGCTATTGAGAGTTGGCCGCAGCCCAAAACGGTCACACAAGTGAGGAGTTTTCTTGGCCTCGCTGGATTCTATATGCGTTTTGTGAGAGATTTCAGCACCATTGTTGCACCTCTCAATGAGCTTACAAAGAAAGATGTGCCTTTTCTTTGGGGTACCGCATAGGAAGAAGCCTTCACGGTATTGAAAGATAAGTTGTGATGAGGACATGACTACCTTGGATATGACCAAAAATATTGCATATATGCATATTTGTCAGGTGATTTCTAGTGCAAACTATTCAATAATCTATTTATGTTATCCAGAACAAAAATACTTCACACACTTTTGTGTTTTGTCTAATTGCAGGTGTATGGGACATTTGTGCAATCCACATATGAAGATAAGGAAGAAAGAGATGTTTATTTGCTGTCCAAAAAGTTCTCTCACGTCACTTTTGGCCCAAGAGAAGATAGAGTCCAAGTCTCTCACGTTCTGGATTCAGATTCGGACTGCATAGACATACCTGACTCAAAACACACACAAGTTTTTCATACGGACTCCGAATTGGGTGATTCTTTTTTTGTTGGAAACTAGATTTCGTGCACTTTCCAACCCAATTGGAATCACCTTCAAATTCGTCCGGAGCGTTGAGTTGTGGACGAAACAATCTGATGCTGCAGCAGAATCCGAGTCAAACTACAAGTCCAAAGGTGTTACATCACCTCCACTTGGGCCCATTGGCCTTGTACGACCTAGATTTAGTTTTAGGCTGCCTTTGGGACGTCCTCCCACCTCCTTGGCCGCCACCCCTTGCTCCTATATAAGTAGATCCATCTAGTAGCTTTTCCTTGGGATTTGTTTAGTTAAAAGTTAGCCATTGCAACTTCGTGTACTTCGTTTGTGTCCAACGACCAGACCAAGACCGCTTACGGATCCCCACCTTTATCAATACTTCATATATACTCGCAATATTTAGATTGCTTTTATCATATTCTTTCTTGTTCTTCGATTGCTTGCAGGAATAGACCTTCGTGGTCAGGTTGATTGTGCTCCGGCGTGGTCAATAACCTCTCGGAGTTGGTTTAGCGATTGCTAAGGCGCAACGTCATGCACGTTTGTAGTCGGATCGTCAAAGTCGTCTCCACCAAATCGATAGTTATCATCTCATCGAAAGATCGGGACACCCTCGCCTCTATCAAGTGGTATCAGTTTTCAAGTTGCTCGGTGAGAATTTCCAGTTTTCCTAGATTAGATTTTTTTCTTACCTATTGTCCAAGAAAAAGCCACAAAAAAAAGTTAGATCTGTTCATCCTTTATCCAAGCCAGTCTGAGCCTTTGCAATTTTTTATTCATTGCTTGCATAGTTGAATTATCGGTTGCATCGTCGTGTCAGTTGCTGGTCTTAGTGTCTAGTTCCTTTAGAGTTTCGAGTTCTGTTCATATTAGTCACGTCGCCGCTGCATCATTATCCCTTCCGCCGTCCATCATCTCATCTATTAATTTCCACCACGTGCTACGCACTGTTCATTGTCATAATCATAGTTGAGGTCATTCACATCTTCGCCTAATCCAATCTGCATCTTATCTAGTTTGTCTTGGAAAGAGGGAGAAAAAAAAGAGAGAGAAAAAAAAGAGAAAAATGGAAAGAAAAAAAAGAAAAAGAGAGAGAAGAAAAAGAAAAAAAAAGCGTGAAAAAAAGGAGAGAAAAAAAATCGAATCTATCTAGAATCAATCTCGTACCTGAATTCGGATTGGAATCTGTTTTGCGCACTGTTCAGTAAAACAGGTGTATCTTCCTCATACGAAGTCCGCTTTGGCTCCGTGAGTACTCAAATTGAAGCTAGAGACGAGCCGCATCTAAATAGTTGCAGAAGCTAGTTCAATATTTGACACCTCAAAATCGGCTTCTAAATAGGTCTTTTTGCCCTCTGAAGTTCGTGAACACAGCTTGTTCCAATTTTTCAGGCCAGTTTTAGAATTCTTTGACTCCTCATATCAACTCGGAATTGAGTGATTCTTTTTGCATTGGAAAGCTTGAGTTAGTAGCATTCTTTGCAAGAATTTACCAGAAAATTGGCTCAAACTTTTTAAGAGGAAAGTTGGAGAGAGAGTTGTTGTATATCCTGCTTGGCAGTTGTTTTTCATCATTATCTTCACTTATATCTTGCTGTCAAGAGCTACTTAGTATCCTTCATTGATGCTAGTTGTGCTACGCCGTGACCTCATTAGTGTTCCAGGCTCGCGTCTCTAGTCCGGTCTAGCCTAGGACCAGCACAGTACCGTCGTTGAGCGTTTATTCAACATTGCATCTTTGAATTGATTATTGCTAATCTTTTGCTACCATATATAGCCAACCCAGCTCCACATATTTCTACACCGTGTATACGTACGCTCCCCTGGCAATCGCTTTACTCAATATTCAGAGTTACTTGACACCGCTGGTTGCCGATCACCGCCTGCTGCATGGTAAGAACTTGTAAGACATTGATATTTGCTTTACTGTGAGCGTTTTACCACCACATCCTAGTAGTTACAGGAACATTATTTTTGGGTTTTGTTTCTTGTTCTACTAATCATGACAGGATCCAGAGTCAGTTCATGGGCTTTGTCGATCGCGGGAGACGTGCCACCACCTTTGCAAATACCACAACCGTCACGAGAGGTGCACAAACATCCAAATGCACATGATCAGGTTAGTGTATCTATACCACCATTTAATGGCCGTTTTAAACCTGCTTTATATATTGAATGGGAGTTCGACATAAAAAATATATTTGCTTCCCATAATTTCGATGAACATAAAAAGGTTAAGGTTGCGGTTGGTTCTTTCACTGGTTATGCTTTGGTTTGGTGGAGTGAATATTGTCGGTTACACCCTGATTATATACCTACTACTTGGGATGATTTGAAACTTGCCATGCGACATACTTTCGTCCCTGCTTATTATACTCGTGACATGATTAAGAAGTTGCAACACTTAAAACAAGGTAGTGAAACTGTAACAAAATATTATGATGATTTACAAACTACCTTGTTGCATTCCTCTTTAGAAGAAAGTGAAGATGATTTTATGGATAGATTTTGGGGAGGATTAAACCGTGATATTCAAGAGATACAATTCATGAAGAGTGTTATCCTATGGACCATTTGTTTCATCTTGCTTGCAAAGCTGAACAGGAAATAAAACGACGTGTTGGCCACGAGGAGAACAAGCGCACGGTGCACATTCCAAGAGTTGATATGATTGTTCCTTCAAAGGGGAGGCATACTATGACAACCACATCCGTTGTTGTCAGGACTACATCACCTCCACCATGTGACACATCGCCCCCGAGAGTGGCTACATCATCTGAGTTGATCATAAGAGGTAATGACAAAGGTACTGATCTTCCATCTCTACATGAGAATGATGAATGCCTTGTCAATTTGAATGCACCATCTGATGAGCTACCCACTACTTTGATCACACCACCTATTTTAGAGGACTACGTTGATAATTTGACTTTGCCATGTGATCAAACAACTGAAATACCAACAATTTTGAGTGCACCCATTGAATTAACTATTGATGCAAAAGAACCAATGTTTAATCATTTTGATATGACCTCTAATCTTGGTGATGATTCTGTGTTGAATGACTTATTGCATGTTTGCTTATTTAAGCATGTTGTAGCATGTAAATTTGATGCAAGTAAGGTTTATTCACCAATGTTGGGATGGTTTAATGATGAACATTGTCAATCTTTTGAAATGAATAATAGCTTCACTTATATGTGCAAACTGAGTTGCAATATTTTCATGCCTTCTACTTCTTGTGCTAATTTTTTGGCTTTAGATTTTATGAACTATGCAAGTTACTCATCTATTCATGTGTCATATATGCAAAAATCAAGGGAAGTAAAAATGGATGACATATACATATACAACATGTACACCTTGTCTCTTTTGTTAGCCACATTTCAGATTAAGCAACGCCGAGGACGGCTTTATTTTCAAGAAGGGGAGGATGATGAGGACATGACTACCTTGGATATGACCAAAAATATTGCATATATGCATATTTGTCAGGTGATTTCTAGTGCAGACTATTCAATAATCTATTTATGTTATCCAGAACAAAAATACTTCACACACTTTTGTGTTTTGTCTAATTGCAGGTGTATGGGACATTTGTACAATCCACATATGAAGATAAGGAAGAAAGAGATGTTTATTTGCTGTCCAAAAAGTTCTCTCACGTCACTTTTGGCCCAAGAGAAGATAGAGTCCAAGTCTCTCACATTCTGGATTCAGATTCGGACTGCACAGACATACCTGACTCAAAACGCACACAAGTTTTTCATACGGACTCCGAATTGGGTGATTCTTTTTTTGTTGGAAACTAGATTTCGTGCACTTTCTATCCCAATTGGAATCACCTTCAAATTCGTCCGGAGCGTTGAGTTGTGGACGAAACAATCTGATGCTGCAGCAGAATCCGAGTCAAACTACAAGTCCAAAGGTGTTACATCACCTCCACTTGGGCCCATTGGCCTTGTACGACCTAGATTTAGTTTTAGGCTGCCTTGGGACGTCCTCCCACCTCCTTGGCCGCCACCCCTTGCTCCTATATAAGTAGATCCATCTAGTAGCTTTTCCTTGGGATTTGTTTAGTTAAAAGTTAGCCATTGCAACTTCGTGTACTTCGTTTGTGTCCAACGACCAGACCAAGACCGCTTACGGATCCCCACCATTATCAATACCTTATATATATTTGCAATATTCAGATTGCTTTATCATATTCTTGCTCGTTCTTCGATTGCTTGCAGGAATAGACCTTCGTGGTCAGGCTGACCGTGCTTCCGGCATCGTCAGTAACCTCAGGAGATTGGTTTAGCGATTGCTAAGGCGCAACGTCGTGCACGTTTGTAGTCGGATCGTCAAAGTCGTCTCCACCAAATCGATAGTTATCATCTCATCGAAAGATCGGGACACCCCCGCCTCTATCATCTTGCTTGCAAAGCTGAACAGGAAATAAAACGACGTGTTGGCCACGAGGAGAACAAGCGCACGGTGCACATTCCAAGAGTTGATATGATTGTTCCTTCAACTACTAGGCATACTATGACAACCACATCCGTTGTTGTCAGGACTACATCACCTCCACCATGTGACACATCGCCCCCGAGAGTGGCTACATCATCTGAGTTGATCATAAGAGGTAATGACAAAGGTACTGATCTTCCATCTCTACATGAGAATGATGAATGCCTTGTCAATTTGAATGCACCATCTGATGAGCTACCCACTACTTTGATCACACCACCTATTTAGAGGACTACGTTGATAATTTGACTTTGCCATGTGATCAAACAACTGAAATACCAACAATTTTGAGTGCACCCATTGAATTAACTATTGATGCAAAAGAACCAATGTTTAATCATTTTGATATGACCTCTAATCTTGGTGATGATTCTGTGTTGAATGACTTATTGCATGTTTTCTTATTTAAGCATGTTGTAGCATGTAAATTTGATGCAAGTAAGGTTTATTCACCAATGTTGGGATGGTTTAATGATGAACATTGTCAATCTTTTGAAATGAATAAGAGCTTCACTTATATGTGCAAACTGAGTTGCAATATTTTCATGCCTTCTACTTCTTGTGCTAATTTTTTGGCTTTAGATTTTATGAACTATGCAAGTTACTCATCTATTCATGTGTCATATATGCAAAAATCAAGGGAAGTAAAAATGGATGACATATACATATACAACATGTACACCTTGTCTCTTTTGTTAGCCATATTTCAGATTAAGCAACGCCGAGGACGGCTTTATTTTCAAGAAGGGGAGGATGATGAGGACATGACTACCTTGGATATGACCAAAAATATTGCATATATGCATATTTGTCAGGTGATTTCTAGTGCAAACTATTCAATAATCTATTTATGTTATCCAGAACAAAAATACTTCACACACTTTTGTGTTTTTTCTAATTGCAGGTGTATGGGACATTTGTACAATCCACATATGAAGATAAGGAAGAAAGAGATGTTTATTTGCTGTCCAAAAAGTTCTCTCACGTCACTTTTGGCCCAAGAGAAGATAGAGTCCAAGTCTCTCACGTTCTGGATTCAGATTCGGACTGCACAGACACACCTGACTCAAAACGCACACAAGTTTTTCATACGGACTCCGAATTGGGTGATTCTTTTTTTGTTGGAAACTAGATTTCGTGCACTTTCCAACCCAATTGGAATCACCTTCAAATTCGTCCAGAGCGTTGAGTTGTGGACGAAACAATCTGATGCTGCAGCAGAATCCGAGTCAAACTACAAGTCCAAAGGTGTTACATCACCTCCACTTGGGCCCATTGGCCTTGTACGACCTAGATTTAGTTTTAGGATGCCTTGGGACGTCCTCCCACCTCCTTGGCCGCCACCCCTTGCTCCTATATAAGTAGATCCATCTAGTAGCTTTTCCTTGGGATTTGTTTAGTTAAAAGTTAGCCATTGCAACTTCGTGTACTTCGTTTGTGTCCAACGACCAGACCAAGACCGCTTACGGATCCCCACCTTTATCAATACTTCATATATACTCGCAATATTTAGATTGCTTTTATCATATTCTTTCTTGTTCTTCGATTGCTTGCAGGAATAGACCTTCGTGGTCAGGTTGATTGTGCTCCGGCGTGGTCAATAACCTCTCGGAGTTGGTTTAGCGATTGCTAAGGCGCAACGTCATGCACGTTTGTAGTCGGATCGTCAAAGTCGTCTCCACCAAATCGATAGTTATCATCTCATCGAAAGATCGGGACACCCTCGCCTCTATCAAGTTGACACATGCTCCTTTACTCCAACTTCCTGATTTTAATAAGACTTTTGAGCTTGAATGTGAAGCTAGTGGAATTGGATTAGGAGGTGTGTTATTACAAGATGGCAAACCTGTTGCATACTTTTCTGAAAAATTGAGTGGGACTAGTCTGAATTATTCTACTTATGATAAAGAATTATATGCTCTTGTTCGGACTTTAGAAACATGGCAACATTATTTATGGCCCAAAGAATTTGTTATACATTCTGATCATGAATCTTTGAAACATATTAAAAGTCAAGCTAAACTGAATCGTAGACATGCTAAATGGGTTGAATTCATTGAGACTTTCCCTTATGTCATTAAACACAAGAAGGGAAAAGAAAATGTTATTGCTGATGCATTGTCTCGTCGCTATACTATGCTTTCACAACTTGACTTCAAAATATTTGGTTTGGAGACCATCAAAGATCAATATGTGCATGATGCTGATTTTAAAGATGTAATGCAGAATTGTAAAGAAGGAAGAATGTGGAACAAGTTTGTTGTTAACGATGGATTTGTGTTTCGTGCTAACAAGCTATGCATTCCAGCTAGCTCCGTTCGTCTTTTCTTGTTGCTGGAGGCGCATGGAGGAGGATTAATGGGACACTTTGGCGTGAAGAAGACGGAGGACGTACTTGCTACACATTTCTTTTGGCCAAAGATGAGACGGGATGTTGAGCGTTTTATTGCTCGATGCACTACATGTCAAAAAGCTAAGTCACGACTCAATCCTCATGGTTTATATATGCCTTTGCCTGTACCTATTGTTCCTTGGGAGGATATATCTATGGACTTTCTTTTAGGTTTACCTCGAACAAAGAAGGGGAGGGATAGCATATTTGTTGTCGTGGATAGATTCTCGAAAATGGCACACTTTATACCATGTCATAAAAGCGATGATGCTGTTAATGTTGCTGATTTGTTCTTTCGTGAAATTATTCGCTTGCATGGTGTGCCAAATACTATTGTTTCAGATCGTGATACTAAATTTCTTAGCCACTTTTGGAGATGTTTATGGGCTAAGTTGGAGACTAAACTGCTTTTTAGTACTACTTGTCACCCCCAAACTGATGGACAAACTGAAGTAGTCAATAGAACATTGTCTACTATGCTTAGGGCTGTTTTGAAGAATAATAAGAAAATGTGGGAGGAATGCTTGCCTCATATTGAATTTGCTTATAATCGTTCATTGCATTCTACTACTAAGATGTGCCCTTTTGAAGTTGTGTATGGTTTCCTACCTCGTGCACCTATTGATTTGTTGCCTCTTCCATCTTCGGAGAAGGTTAATTTTGATGCTAAACAACGTGCTGAATTGATTTTAAAAATGCATGAGTTAACTAAGGAAAACATTGAGCGTATGAATGCTAAATATAAACTTGCTGGAGATAAGGGTAGAAAACATGTTGTGTTTGCACCTGGAGATCTTGTTTGGTTACATTTGCGTAAGGATAGATTTCCTGATTTGCGCAAATCAAAGTTAATGCCACGTGTTGATGGTCCCTTTAAGGTGTTAGAGAAAATAAATGATAATGCATATAAACTTGAGCTGTCTGCAGATTTTGGGGTTAGTCCCACTTTTAACATTGCAGATTTGAAGACTTATTTGGGTGAGGAAGATGAACTTCCGTCGAGGACGACTTCATTCCAAGAAGGGGAGGATGATGAGGACATCAATACAATTGTTACACCCACAGCCCCTGCTGCTATACATACTGGACCAATTACTAGAGCTCGTACACGCCAACTAAATTACCCGGTACTTTCGTTTCTTGGTAATGATTCTAATGTTCATGAGAATATGATGCTGCCTAAATTGGATACATTTGTTTTGCTTACAAATGAAGGGCCTAGCTTGGAGAAGGATGACCATTGGAGCAAGAACAAGCATGGAGATGATGGCATGCGCAAGGGGAACAAGAACGGAGTTACAAGTGATGATTTCAGGACTTTGAAGCCACCATAATGGGTGCATGAAGCCTTGGACGAAATATACAAGATGCCACTTCATAAATTCCGTCCCGAGGCTATTTTAGGTGCTGTGTCACCTTATTATTGGGCCAGGCCCATGTAATTTCGAAATACATAAGTATAGGCTATTTTTAGAGTCCGTATGTGTGGGGAAACAAGAGATAGGGTTGTTTCCCCA
>NC_057803.1:246699656-246723210 GCF_018294505.1 Triticum aestivum
TCCGAAATCAACCCTATCTCTTGTTTCCCCACACATACGGACTCTAAAAATAGCCTATACTTATGTATTTCGAAATTACATGGGCCTGGCCCAATAATAAGGTGACGCAGCACCTAAAATAGCCTCGGGACGAAATTTATGAAGTGGAATCTTGTATATTTCGTCCAAGGCTTCATGCACCCATTATGGTGGCTTCAAAGTCCTGAAATCATCACTTGTAACTCCGTTCTTGTTCCCCTTGCGCATGCCATCATCTCCATGCTTGTTCTTGCTCCAATGGTCATCCTTCTCCAAGCTAGGCCCTTCATTTGTAAGCAAAACAAATGTATCCAATTTAGGCAGCATCATATTCTCATGAACATTAGAATCATTACCAAGAAACGAAAGTACCTGGTAATTTAGTTGGCGTGCACGAGCTCTAGTAATTGGTCCAGTATGTTTAGCAGCAGGGGCTGTGGGTGTAACAATTGTATTGATGTCCTCATCATCCGCCCCTTCTTGAAATGAAGTCGTCCTCGACGGAAGTTCATCTTCCTTACCCAAATAAGGCTTCAAATCTGCAATGTTAAAAGTGGGACTAACCCCAAAATCTGCAGGCAGCTCAAGTTTATATGCATTATCATTTATTTTCTCTAACACCTTAAAGGGACCATCAGCACGTGGCATTAACTTTGATTTGCGCAAATCAGGAAATCTATCCTTACGCAAATGTAACCAAACAAGATCTCCAGGTGCAAACACAACATGTTTTCTACCCTTATCTCCAGCAAGTTTATATTTAGCATTCATGCGCTCAATGTTTTCCTTAGTTAACTCATGCATTTTTAAAATCAATTCAGCACGTTGTTTAGCATCAAAATTAACCTTCTCCGAAGATGGAAGAGGCAACAAGTCAATAGGTGCACGAGGTAGGAAAGCATACACAACTTCAAAAGGGCACATCTTAGTAGTAGAATGCAATGAACGATTATAAGCAAATTCAATATGAGGCAAGCATTCCTCCCACATTTTCTTATTATTCTTCAAAACAGCCCTAAGCATAGTAGACAACGTTCTATTGACTACTTCAGTTTGTCCATCAGTTTGGGGGTGACAAGTAGTACTAAAAAGCAATTTAGTCCCCAACTTAGCCCATAAACATCTCCAAAAGTGGCTAAGAAATTTAGTATCACGATCTGAAACAATAGTATTTGGCACACCATGCAAGCGAATAATTTCACGAAAGAACAAATTAGCAACATTAACAGCATCATCGCTTTTATGACATGGTATAAAGTGTGCCATTTTCGAGAATCTATCCACGACAACAAATATGCTATCCCTCCCCTTCTTTGTTTGAGGTAAACCTAAAACAAAGTCCATAGATATATCCTCCCAAGGAACACTGGGTACAGGCAAAGGCATATATAAACCATGAGGATTGAGTCGTGACTTAGCTTTTTGACATGTAGTGCAGCGAGCAATAAAACGCTCAACATCCCGTCTCATCTTTGGCCAAAAGAAATGTGTAGCAAGTACGTCCTCCGTCTTCTTCATGCCAAAGTGTCCCATTAATCCTCCTCCATGCGCCTCCTGCAACAACAAAAGACGAACGGAGCTAGCTGGAATGCATAGCTTGTTAGCACGAAACACAAATCCATCGTTAACAACAAACTTGTTCCACATTCTTCCTTCTTTACAATTCTGCATTACATCTTTAAAATCAGCATCATGCACATATTGATCTTTGATGGTCTCCAAACCAAATATTTTGAAGTCAAGTTGTGAAAGCATAGTATAGCGACGAGACAATGCATCAGCAATAACATTTTCTTTTCCCTTATTGTGTTTAATGACATAAGGGAAAGTCTCAATGAATTCAACCCATTTAGCATGTCTACGATTCAGTTTAGCTTGACTTTTAATATGTTTCAAAGATTCATGATCAGAATGTATAACAAATTCTTTGGGCCATAAATAATGTTGCCATGTTTCTAAAGTCCGAACAAGAGCATATAATTCTTTATCATAAGTAGAATAATTCAGACTAGGCCCACTCAATTTTTCAGAAAAGTATGCAACAGGTTTGCCATCTTGTAATAACACACCTCCTAATCCAATTCCACTAGCATCACATTCAAGCTCAAAAGTCTTATTAAAATCAGGAAGTTGGAGTAAAGGAGCATGTGTCAACTTATCTTTCAATACCGTGAAGGCTTCTTCCTGTGCGGTACCCCAAACAAAAGGCACATCCTTCTTTGTAAGCTCGTTGAGAGGTGCAGCAATGGTGCTGAAATCTCTCACAAAACGCCTATAGAATCCAGTGAGGCCGAGAAAACTCCTCACTTGTGTGACCGTTTTGGGCTGCGGCCAACTCTCAATAGCTTCAATCTTGGCTTTGTCAACTTCAATTCCCTGTGGAGTAACAACATAGCCAAGAAAAGATACTCGGTCGGTGCAAAAGGTGCACTTCCCAAGGTTACCAAACAAACGTGCATCACGTAGAGCAATAAAAACAGCACGTAAATGTTCCAAATGTTCTTCCAAAGATCTGCTATAAATCAGTATGTCATCAAAGTAAACTACCACAAATCGTCCAATGAAAGCACGTAAAACTTCGTTCATTAATCTCATGAAAGTACTAGGTGCATTAGTTAACCCAAAAGGCATGACTAACCACTCATATAATCCAAACTTAGTTTTAAATGCTGTTTTCCATTCATCTCCCAATTTCATACGAATTTGATGGTAGCCACTACGCAAATCAACTTTGGAGAATATTGTAGAGCCACTCAATTCATCAAGCATATCATCTAGCCTAGGAATAGGATGACGATAACGAATATTAATATTATTAATGCCTCTACAATCAACACACATACGTGATGTACCATCCTTTTTCGGCACTAGAATAATAGGAACAGCACAAGGACTAAGGGATTCGCGTATATAACCTTTGTCGAGAAGCTCTTGTACTTGGCGCATAATCTCCTTCGTCTCCTCTGGATTGGTACGGTATGGTGCACGGTTTGGCAGTGAAGCACCGGGAATTAAGTCAATCTGATGCTCAATCCCTCGAATAGGCGGTAATCCCGGTGGCACGTCTTGTGGAAAGACGTCAGCGAACTCCTGCAAAATGTTAGTGACAGCAGGCAAATGTAACCAAACAAGATCTCCAGGTGCAAACACAACATGTTTTCTACCCTTATCTCCAGCAAGTTTATATTTAGCATTCATGCGCTCAATGTTTTCCTTAGTTAACTCATGCATTTTTAAAATCAATTCAGCACGTTGTTTAGCATCAAAATTAACCTTCTCCGAAGATGGAAGAGGCAACAAATCAATAGGTGCACGAGGTAGGAAACCATACACAACTTCAAAAGGGCACATCTTAGTAGTAGAATGCAATGAACGATTATAAGCAAATTCAATATGAGGCAAGCATTCCTCCCACATTTTCTTATTATTCTTCAAAACAGCCCTAAGCATAGTAGACAACGTTCTATTGACTACTTCAGTTTGTCCATCAGTTTGGGGGTGACAAGTAGTACTAAAAAGCAGTTTAGTCCCCAACTTAGCCCATAAACATCTCCAAAAGTGGCTAAGAAATTTAGTATCACGATCTGAAACAATTGTATTTGGCACACCATGCAAGCGAATAATTTCACGAAAGAACAAATCAGCAACATTAACAGCATCATCGCTTTTATGACATGGTATAAAGTGTGCCATTTTCGAGAATCTATCCACGACAACAAATATGCTATCCCTCCCCTTCTTTGTTCGAGGTAAACCTAAAACAAAGTCCATAGATATATCATCCCAAGGAACACTAGGTACAGGCAAAGGCATATATAAACCATGAGGATTGAGTCGTGACTTAGCTTTTTGACATGTAGTGCATCGAGCAATAAAACGATCAACATCCCGTCTCATCTTTGGCCAAAAGAAATGTGTAGCAAGTACGTCCTCCGTCTTCTTCACGCCAAAGTGTCCCATTAATCCTCCTCCATGCGCCTCCTGCAACAACAAAAGACGAACGGAGCTAGCTGGAATGCATAGCTTGTTAGCACGAAACACAAATCCATCGTTAACGACAAACTTGTTCCACATTCTTCCTTCTTTACAATTCTGCATTACATCTTTAAAATCAGCATCATGCACATATTGATCTTTGATGGTCTCCAAACCAAATATTTTGAAGTCAAGTTGTGAAAGCATAGTATAGCGACGAGACAATGCATCAGCAATAACATTTTCTTTTCCCTTATTGTGTTTAATGACATAAGGGAAAGTCTCAATGAATTCAACCCATTTAGCATGTCTACGATTCAGTTTAGCTTGACTTTTAATATGTTTCAAAGATTCATGATCAGAATGTATAACAAATTCTTTGGGCCATAAATAATGTTGCCATGTTTCTAAAGTCCGAACAAGAGCATATAATTCTTTATCATAAGTAGAATAATTCAGACTAGGCCCACTCAATTTTTCAGAAAAGTATGCAACAGGTTCGCCATCTTGTAATAACACACCTCCTAATCCAATTCCACTAGCATCACATTCAAGCTCAAAAGTCTTATTAAAATCAGGAAGTTGGAGTAAAGGAGCATGTGTCAACTTATCTTTCAATACCGTGAAGGCTTCTTCCTGTGCGGTACCCCAAAGAAAAGGCACATCTTTCTTTGTAAGCTCATTGAGAGGTGCAGCAATGGTGCTGAAATCTCTCACAAAACGCCTATAGAATCCAGCGAGGCCAAGAAAACTCCTCACTTGTGTGACCGTTTTGGGCTGCGGCCAACTCTCAATAGCTTCAATCTTGGCTTTATCAACTTCAATTCCCTGTGGAGTAACAACATAGCCAAGAAAAGATACTCGGTCGGTGCAAAAGGTGCACTTTCCAAGGTTACCAAACAAACGTGCATCACGTAGAGCAATAAAAACAGCACGTAAATGTTCCAAATGTTCTTCCAAAGATCTTCTATAAATCAATATGTCATCAAAGTAAACTACCACAAATCGTCCAATGAAAGCACGTAAAACTTCGTTCATTAATCTCATGAAAGTACTAGGTGCATTAGTTAACCCAAAAGGCATGACTAACCACTCATATAATCCAAACTTAGTTTTGAATGCTGTTTTCCATTCATCTCTCAATTTCATACGAATTTGATGGTAGCCACTACGCAAATCAACTTTGGAGAATATTGTAGAGCCACTCAATTCATCAAGCATATCATCTAGCCTAGGAATAGGATGACGATAACGAATAGTAATATTATTAATGCCTCTACAATCAACACACATACGTGATGTACCATCCTTTTTCGGCACTAGAATAATGGGAACAGCACAAGGACTAAGGGATTCGCGTATATAACCTTTGTCGAGAAGCTCTTGTACTTGACGCATAATCTCCTTCGTCTCCTCTGGATTGGTACGGTATGGTGCACAGTTTGGCAGTGAAGCACCGGGAATTAAGTCAATCTGATGCTCAATCCCTCGAATAGGCGGTAATCCCGGTGGCACGTCTTGTGGAAAAGCGTCAGCGAACTCCTGCAAAATGTTAGTGACAGCAGGAGGCAAAGAGGAAGGTACATCCTCGAATGAAAATAATGCCTCTTTACACACAAAAGCATAGCAAACAGATTTGCTGAAATCTAGCTCATCAATATCAGATTTGGTGGCAAATAAACATGCACTTTTCAATTTAATTTCAGAAGCAACACTAGATGGTTTATTATTAGGCTTCATTTGTTGCTCAAATTCTTTTGCCACAATCTTATTTTCACTCTTATTCTTCTCCTGTTGTGCTTTATTAGCTCTATTAATATCATCTTTCAAAATGGAATCAGGAGTCATAGGAAGCAAAGTAATATTTTTATCCTTATGAACAAGAGTATAGTGATTGTTTCTACCATGGTGTACAGAATTTTTATCAAATTGCCATGGTCTACCAAGTAATAAGGAACATGCTTGCATAGGTACCACATCACAATCAACATAATCAGCATATGTAGAGATACTAAAATGCACACGAACAGTACGTGTTACCTTAACCTTGCCGCTGTTGTTGAACCATTGGATGTAGTAAGGATGTGGATCTGGTCTTGTGGTGAGAGAAAGCTTCTCCACCATCTCCATGCTAGCCAAGTTGTTGCAACTACCTCCGTCTATGATGACGCGCACAGAACGTTCCTTCACAACTCCCTTGGTATGGAACAAATTGTGCCTCTGATTTTGCTCAGCTTGTGTGACCTGCACACTCAAAACACGTTGAGCAACTAAACATTCATACCTGTCAGCGTCTTCAGGAGCCATGTATTGCGTCTCATGATCAGAATCATCTCCACCATGTTCTTCACGTGTAATAAGAGCCAAAGTCTCCTCATCATAGTCACTAGCGGACTCATATCCACCATCCGCGGTAGCAATCATCACACGCGGAGATTTGCATTCTCTCGCATAATGACCTCCTCCCTTACAACGACGACAAATAATATCACTTGTGTGCCCTGTTGATGCCATGGAAGAAGAAGAACTCCGTGCAGGCCCAGCAGGTGCGCTCTTGGCAGATAATGGTGGTTGTGCCTGTTTTCTTGTATCACGACTGGAGGAGGCACCTAATTGAGGTGCTGGTGCAGTTGAAGTAGAAGATGCACGCGGTGTCCATGATGAAGGTCGGCCTGCAGAAAAGTTAGTTCGCCCCAATGCTTGTCGATCCTGCACTTCACGTTCAGCTTTACAAGCAAGATGGAATAAACGAGTGATATTAGTATACTCCTTATAGTCTAGAATGGTCTGAATCTCTCTATTTAATCCACCCAGAAAACGTGCAAGCGTAGCTTCATTCTCCTCAACAATACCACATCTAATCATGCCAGTTTGTAATTCCTGATAATATTCTTCTACAGAATTTTTCCCTTGTCTTAAACGCTGCAATTTTTGAAGCAATTCACGTTGATAATATGGTGGAACCCAACGCGTACGCATAGCAGTTTTCAAAGCAGCCCAAGTAGTTGGAATAGGATATAATCTACAATGTTCAGACCACCATACACATGCAAAACTAGTGAAAGCACAAACAGCAGCAGCAACTCGTCTCTCCTCAGGATATTGTAAACATGTAAATCGTTGTTCAGTTTCTAACTCCCAAGTAAGATATATATCAGGAACATATCTACCCTCAAATGGTGGAATATTCAATTTCAGTTTAGGAATATGGACATCATCTTGTACCTGAGGTGGTGGTGCAGGCCTACCATTACGAATATATACCTGAGGTCGACCTGGTGGTGGTGGTGCTGGTGGCTGCACGTAGTTCGGATTTTGATCAACCTCATCCTCATAATCTCCCACATAATCATCCTCCTCCTGGGTACCAGCAGCAGCAGTAGCAGGAGCCAAAGAAGCACCAACAGCAGTAGCAGCGGCACCAGAATTTTGTCCTCGCTCAATAGGAACACGCTGTGCTCGTCCATACTGATTCGGAAGGGGGCGTAGTTGTTGTTGTTGCAGAGGTGCAGCCGGTGGTGGAAGACGCGCAAGTAGTTCATTAAATCTGTTATCGAGCTTTGTTTCGAACGTCTTCTCAAGGCCAGTAATCTTCTCCATAGCCTCTTCAAAATTGTTCAGCACATCTTGCACCTGTTCAGTCATCATTTGCTGAAACTTATCATGAAGCTCCTTGTTCGATAAGTTCTCCCAGTCAATCTCGTCGGCTTGTGATCCTGGCATGGTTAGCAGCAATAGAAACACACAAGAATATGATCCTACAGACTACTAAGAAGTGGTGGTGGTGTATCACAAATCCGTCAAGCAAATCTCAAATTCTTACCAGTTCTTACCCAGCAGCAGGCGGTGATCGGCAACCGTTGTAGTCAAAAACTCTCAAAGCTTGGATAGAGCGATTACCAGGGAGAGTCAAACACACGACGTAGATGTATGTGGAGCTGGGAAGGCTTATAGTATGGTAGCAAAAAGGGTCAGCAATAATCAATTCAGAGATGCAAAGTTGAATAAACGCTCAACGACGGTACTGTGCTGGTCCTAGGCTAGACTGTGCTAGAGACGCGAGCCTAGAACACCAACAAAATCACGGCGCGGCACGTAAACAAGGGAAAAGCACACTCTGAAATTTTTCTTTGCGCTCTTTTTTTTTGCACTCTTTTTTTTTGCGCTGCTTTTTTTTGCGAAAAAGCACTATAATGACGAGTGTCTCAAAACTCTTCCTAGGTCAAACTGACAGGATGGGCACGAAATTTTTTTTTGAATTTTTTTTTTCGACTGCCCGGACCCAAAAACTGGAAACGGGTCAAAAAAAACTTCCTATAATGGCACCTGTCTCAAAACACTCAGAAACACCTAAAAATAGGATAGCCAGAAATTTTTTCGAAAAATGTGTTTTCGAAAAATTTTGGGCCTAAACGGAGCGTGGCTACCCGAATCGGAAACCTACTCCGGCAAGGAAACACGAATCGGAATCTAGATGGATCCCGAAAACAAACCTAAAAGCAAAGAACTCGGATTGGTGGTGGATATATGGTGGTGGTATATGGCAGCGGTGGTGGTAGCGGTGGTAGTATATGGATATGGATCGGTGGTGGTATATGGACACGGATTGGTGGTGGTATATGGATACGGATTCGGTGCGGTGGTGGTAGATGGCAGGGGCGATGATGATGGTGCGGCGGTGCGTGACAACTTATGACCAAAACTCGAAACTCTAAAAGACTAGACTCTAAGACCAGCAACTAGACACGACGATGCAACCGCAAATTCAACAAAGCAAAACCCTAAAAAGATTATGCAAAGGCTCAGATTGGTTCAGATATGATGAACTAACCCTAATTTTTTTTTGGCTTTTTCGTGGACTGTAGGTATGAAGAACAGACTCGATCTAAACTACGAAAAACTGTAAAATCTCACCGAGCAACCTGGAAATCTGATACCACTTGATAGAGGCAAAGGTGTCCCGTCTTTCGATGAGATGATGGATATCGCTTTGGTGGAAGTCGACTTTGACGATCCGACTACGAACGTGCGAGGACGTCGCGCCTTAGCAATCGCTAAAGCAACTCCGAGAGGTTATTGACCATGCCGGAGCACGATCAACCTGACCACGAGGGTCTGTTTCCTGCGAGCAAACGAAGAACAAGCAAGAAACTGAGATTGCAATCTGGATATTGCGAATATAAGATGAAAGCTTTATTGATCAAGGTGGGGTTCTGTGACGCCTTTGTCTGGTCGTTGAACACAAACGAAGTACGCGAAGTTGCAGCTATGGCGAACTTTTAATGTAAACAAAACCCCAAAGTCTAAACGATGCCCTAAGGGCTGTATATATGGAGGAAGAGGGGGGAATTTCGTTGCCCTTGGTGGAGGGGTCCGAAATCAACCCTATCTCTTGTTTCCCCACACATACGGACTCTAAAAATAGCCTATACTTATGTATTTCGAAATTACATGGGCCTGGCCCAATAAAAAGGTGACGCAGCACCTATAATAGCCTCGGGACGAAATTTATGAAGTGACATCTTGTATATTTCGTCCAAGGCTTCATGCACTCGTTATGGTGGCTTCAAAGACCTGAAATCATCACTTGTAACTCTGTTCTTGTTCCCCTTGCGCATGCCATCATCTCCATGCTTGTTCTTGCTCCAATGTTCATCCTTCTCCAAGCTAGGCCCTTCATTTGTAAGCAAAACAAATGTATCCAATTTAGGCAGCATCATATTCTCATGAACATTAGAATCATAACCAAGAAACGGAAGTACCTGGTAAATTAGTTGGCGTGCACGAGCTCTAGTAATTGGTCAGTATGTATAGCAGCAGGGGCTGTGGGTGTAACAATGGTATTGATGTCCTCATCATCCTCCCCTTCTTGAAATGAAGTCGTCCTCGACGGAAGCTCATCTTCCTCACCCAAATAAGGCTTCAAATCTGCAATGTTAAAAGTGGGACTAACCCCAAAATCTGCAGGCAGCTCAAGTTTATATGCATTATCATTTATTTTCTCTAACACCTTAAAGGGACCATCAGCCCGTGGCATGAGCTTTGATTTGCGCAAATCAGGAAATCTATCCTTACGCAAATGTAACCAAGCAAGATCTCCAGGTGCAAACACAACATGTTTTCTACCCTTATCTCCAGCAAGTTTATATTTGGCATTCATACGCTCAATGTTTTCCTCAGTTAACTCATGCATTTTTAAAATCAATTCAGCACATTGTTTAGCATCAAAATTAACCTTCTCCGAAGATGGAAGAGACAACAAATCAATACGTGCACGAGGTAGGAAACCATACACAACTTCAAAAGGGCACATCTTAGTAGTAGAATGCAATGAACGATTATAAGCAAATTCAATATGAGGCGCATTCCTCCCGCATTTTCTTATTACTCTTCAAAACAGCCCTAAGCATAGTAGACAATGTTCTATTGACTACTTCAGTTTGGCCATCAGTTTGGGGGCGACAAGTAGTACTACAAAGCAGTTTATTCCCCAACTTAGCCCATAAACATCTCCAAAAGTGGCTAAGAAATTTAGTATCACGATCTGAAACAATAGTATTTGGCACACCATGCAAGCGAATAATTTCACGAAAGAAGAAATTAGCAACATTAACAGCATCATCGCTTTTATGACATGGTATAAAGTGTGCCATTTTCGAGAATCTATCCACGACAACAAATATGCTATCCCTCCCCTTCTTTGTTCGAGGTAAACCTAAAACAAAGTCCATAGATATATCCTCCCAAGGAACACTAGGTACAGGCAAAGGCATATATAAACCATGAGGACTGAGTCGTGACTTAGCTTTTTGACATGTAGTGCAGCGAGCAATAAAACGCTCAACATCCCGTCTCATCTTTGGCCAAAAGAAATGTGTAGCAAGTACGTCCTCCGTCTTCTTCACACCAAAGTGTCCCATTAATCCTTCTCCATGCGCCTCCTGCAACAACAAAAGACGAACGGAGCTAGCTGGAATGCATAGCTTGTTAGCACGAAACACAAATCCATCGTTAATGACAAACTTGTTCCACATTCTTCCTTCTTTACAATTCTGCATTACATCTTTAAAATCAGCATCATGCACATATTGATCTTTGATGGTCTCCAAACCAAATATTTTGAAGTCAAGTTGTGAAAGCATAGTATAGCGACGAGACAATGCATCAGCAATAACATTTTCTTTTCCCTTCTTGTGTTTAATGACATAAGGGAAAGTCTCAATGAATTCAACCCATTTAGCATGTCTACGATTCAGTTTAGCTTGACTTTTAATATGTTTCAAAGATTCATGATCAGAATGTATAACAAATTCTTTGGGCCATAAATAATGTTGCCATGTTTCTAAAGTCTGAACAAGAGCATATAATTCTTTATCATAAGTAGAATAATTTAGACTAGGCCCACTCAATTTTTCAGAAAAGTATGCCACAGGTTTGCCATCTTGTAATAACACACCGCCTAATCCAATTCCACTAGCATCACATTCAAGCTCAAAAGTCTTATTAAAATCAGGAAGTTGGAGTAAAGGAGCATGTGTCAACTTATCTTTCAATACCGAGAAGGCTTCTTCCTGTGCGGTACCCCAAAGAAAAGGCACATCTTTCTTTGTAAGCTCATTGAGAGGTGCAGCAATGGTGCTGAAATCTCTCACAAAACGCCTATAGAATCCAGCGAGGCCAAGAAAACTCCTCACTTGTGTGACCGTTTTGGGCTGCGGCCAACTCTTAATAGCTTCAATCTTGGCTTTATCAACTTCAATTCCCTGTGGAGTAACAACATAGCCAAGAAAAGATACTCGGTCGGTGCAAAAGGTGCACTTCCCAAGGTTACCAAACAAACGTGCATCACATAGAGCAATAAAAACAACACGTAAATGTTCCAAATGTTCTTCCAAAGATCTTCTATAAATCAGTATATCATCAAAATAGACTACCACAAATCGTCCAATGAAAGCACGTAACACTTCGTTCATTAGTCTCATGAAAGTACTAGGTGCATTAGTTAACCCAAAAGGCATGACTAACCACTCATATAATCCAAACTTAGTTTTGAATGCTGTTTTCCATTCATCTCCCAATTTCATACGAATTTGATGCTATCCACTACGTAAATCAACTTTGGAGAATATTGTAGAGCCACTCAATTCATCAAGCATATCATCTAGCCTAGGAATAGGATGACGATAACGAATAGTAATATTATTAATGCCTCTACAATCAACACACATACGTGATGTACCATCCTTTTTCGGCACTAGAATAATAGGAACAACACAAGGACTAAGGGATTCGCGTATATAACCTTTGTCGAGAAGCTCTTGTACTTGACGCATAATCTCCTTTGTCTCCTCTGGATTGGTACGGTATGGTGCACGGTTTGGCAGTGAAGCACCGGGAATTAAGTCAATTTGATGCTCAATCCCTCGAATAGGCGGTAATCCCGGTGGCACGTCTTGTGGAAAGACGTCAGCGAACTCCTGCAAAATGTTAGTGATAGTAGGAGGCAAAGAGGAAGGCACGTCCTCGAATGAAAATAATGCCTCTTTGCACACAAAAGCATAGCAAACAGATTTGCTGAAATCTAGCTCATCAATATCAGATTTGGTGGCAAATAAACATGCACTTTTCAATTTAATTTCAGAAGCAACACTAGATGGTTTATTATTAGGCTTCATTTGTTGCTCAAATTCTTTTGCCACAATCTGATTTTCACTCTTATTCGTCTCTTGTTTTGCTTTATTAGCTCTATTAATATCATCTTTCAAAATGGAATCAGGAGTCATAGGAAGCAAAGTAATATTTTTATCCTTATGAACAAGAGTATATTGATTGTTTCTACCATGGTGTACAGAATTTTTATCAAATTGCCATGGTCTACCAAGTAATAAGGAACATGCTTGCATAGGTACCACATCACAATCAACATAATCAGCATATGTAGAGATACTAAAATGCACACGAACAGTACGTGTTACCTTAACCTTGCCGCTGTTGTTGAACCATTGGATGTAGTAAGGATGTGGATGTGGTCTTGTGGTGAGAGAAAGCTTCTCCACCATCTCCATGCTAGCCAAGTTGTTGCAGCTCCCTCCGTCTATGATGACGCGCACAGAACGTTCCTTCACAACTCCCTTGGTATGGAACAAATTGTGCCTCTGATTTTGCTCAGCTTGTGTGACCTGCACACTCAAAACACGTTGAGCAACTAAACATTCATACCTGTCAGCGTCTTCAGGAGCCATGTATTGCGTCTCATGATCAGAATCATCTCCACCATGTTCTTCACGTGTAATAAGAGCCAAAGTCTCCTCATCATAGTCACTAGCGGACTCATATCCACCATCCGCGGTAGCAATCATCACACGCGGAGATTGGCATTCTCTCGCATAATGACCTCCTCCCTTACAACGACGACAAATAATATCAATTGTGTGCCCTGTTGATGCCATGGAAGAAGAAGAACGCTGTGCAGGCCCCGCAGGTGCGCTCTTGGCAGATAATGGTGGTTGTGCCTGTTTTCTTGTATCACGGCTGGAGGTGGCACCTGATGGAGGTGCTGGTGCAGTTGAAGTAGAAAATGCACGTGGTGTCCATGATGAAGGTCGGCCTGCAGAAAAGTTAGTTCGCCCCAATGCTTGTCGATCCTGCACTTCACGTTCAGCTTTACAAGCAAGATGGAATAAACGAGTGATATTAGTATACTCCTTATAGTCTAGAATGGTCTTAATCTCTCTATTTAATCCACCCAGAAAACGTGCAAGCATAGCTTCATTCTCCTCAACAATACCACATCTAATCATGCCAGTTTGTAATTCCTGATAATATTCTTCTACAGAATTTTTTCCTTGTCTTAAACGCTGCAATTTTTGAAGCAATTCACGTTGATAATATGGTGGAACCCAACGCGTACGCATAGCAGTTTTCAAAGCAGCCCAAGTAGTTGGAATAGGATATAATCTACAATGTTCAGACCACCATACACATGCAAAACTAGTGAAAGCACAAACAGCAGCAGCAACTCGTCTCTCCTCAGGATATTGTAAACATGTAAATCGTTGTTCAGTTTCTAACTCCCAAGTAAGATATATATCAGGAACATATCTACCCTCAAATGGTGGAATATTCAATTTCAGTTTAGGAATATGGACATCATCGCGTACCTGAGGTGATGGTGCAGGCCTACCATTACGAATATATACCTGAGGTCGACCTGCTTGCGGCACCTAAAATAGCCTCGGGACGAAATTTAGGAAGTGGCATCTTGTATATTTCGTCCAAGGCTTCATGCACCCATTATGGTGGCTTCAAAGTCCTGAAATCATCACTTGTAACTCCGTTCTTGCTCCCCTTGCGCACGCCATCATCTCCATGCTTGTTCTTGCTCCAATGTTCATCCTTCTCCAAGCTAGGCCCTTCATTTGTAAGCAAAACAAATGTATCCAATTTAGGAAGCATCATATTCTCATGAACATTAGAATCATTACCAAGAAACGAAAGTACCTGGTAATTTAGTTGGCGTGCACGAGCTCTAGTAATTGGTCCAGTATGTATAGCAGCAGGGGTTGTGGGTGTAACAATTGTATTGATGTCCTCATCATATCATCTAGCCTAGGAATAGGATGACGATAACGAATAGTAATATTATTAATGCCTCTACAATCAACACACATACGCGATGTACCATCCTTTTTCGGCACTAGAATAATAGGAACAACACAAGGACTAAGGGATTCGCGTATATAGCCTTTATCGAGAAGCTCTTGTACTTGACGCATAATCTCCTTCGTCTCCTCTGGATTGGTACGGTATGGCGCACGGTTTGGCAGTGAAGCACCAGGAATTAAGTCAATCTGATGCTCAATTCCTCGAATAGGTGGTAATCCCGGTGGCACGTCTTGTGGAAAGACGTCAGCGAACTCCTGCAAAATGTTAGTGATAGCAGGAGGCAAAGAGGAAAGCACGTCCTCGAATGAAAATAATGCCTCTTTGCACACAAAAGCAGAGCAAATAGATTTGCTGAAATCTAGCTCATCAATATCAGATTTGGTGGCAAATAAACATGCACTTTTCAATTTAATTTCAGAAGCAACACTAGATGGTTTATTATAAGGCTGCATTTGTTGCTCAAATTCTTTTGCCACAATCTGATTTTCACTCTTATTCTTGATGAGGACATCAATACCATTGTTACACCCACAGCCCCTACTACTACATATACGGGACCAATTACTAGAGCTCGCGCACGCCAATTAAATTATCAGGTACTTTCGTTTCTTGGTAATGATTCTAATGTTCATGAGAATATGATGCTGCCTAAATTGGATACATTTGTTTTGCTTACAAATGAAGGGCCTAGCTTGGAGAAGGATGAACATTGGAGCAAGAACAAGCATGGAGATGATGCTATGCGCAAGGGGAACAAGAACGGAGTTACAAGTGATGATTTTAGGACTTTGAAGCCACCATAATGGGTGCATGAAGCCTTGGACGAAATATACAAGATGCCACTTCATAAATTTCGTCCCGAGGCTATTATAGGTGCCGCGTCACCTTTTTATTGGGCCAGGCCCATGTAATTTCGAAATACATAAGTATAGGCTATTTTTAGAGTCCGTATGTGTGGGGAAACAAGAGATAGGGTTGATTTCGGACCCCTCCACCAAGGGCCACGAAATTCCCCCCTCTTCCTCCATATATATAGCCCTTAGGGCATCGTTTAGACTTTGGGTTTTGTTTCGATTAAAAGTTTGCCATAGCTGCAACTTCGCGTACTTCGTTTGTGTTCAACGACCAGACAAAGGCGTCATAGAACCCCACCTTGATCAATAAAGCTTTCATCTTATATTCGCAATATCCAGATTGCAATCTCAGTTTCTTGCTTGTTCTTCGTTTGCTTGCAGGAAACAGACCCTCGTGGTCAGGTTGATCATGCTCCGGCGTGGTCAATAACCTCTCGGAGTTGGTTTAGCGATTGCTAAGGCGCGACGTCCTCGCACGTTCATAGTCGGATCGTCAAAGTCGACTGCCACCAAAGCGATATCCATCATCTCATCGAAAGACGGGACACCTTTGCCTCTATCAAGTGGTATCAGATTTCCAGGTTGCTCGGTGAGATTTTACAGTTTTTCGTAGTTTAGATCGAGTTTGTTCTTCATACCTATAGTCCACGAAAAAGCCACAAAAAAAATTAGGGTTAGTTCATCATATCCGAACCAATCTGAGCCTTTGCATAATCTTTTTAGGGTTTTGCTTTGTTGAATTTGCGGTTGCATCGTCGTGTCTAGTTGCTGGTCTTAGAGTCTAGTCTTTTAGAGTTTCGAGTTCTGGTCATAAGTTGTCACGCCGCCGCCGCACCATCATCACCACCGCTGCCATCTACCACCATATATCCACCACCAATCCGAGTTCTTGTCATATTAGGTTTATTTTCGCGATCCATCTAGATTCCGATTCGTGTTTCCTTGCCGGAGTAGGTTTCGGAAAAAAAAAGAGTCGGGAAACCACGCTCCGTTTAGGCCCAAAATTTTTCGAAAACGCATTTTTCGAAAAAATTTCTGGCTATCCTATTTTTAGGTGTTTCTGAGTGTTTTGAGACAGGTGCCATTATAGGAAGTTTTTTTGACCCGTTTCCAGTTGTTGGGTCCGGGCAGTCGAAAAAAAAAATTTGGTCGAAATTTTTTTTTCGTGCCCATCCTGTCAGTTTGACCTAGGAAGAGTTTTGAGACACTCGCCATTATAGTGATTTTTCGCAAAAAAAAACAGCGCAAAAAAAAGAAGAAAAAAGAGCGCAAAAAAAAAAGAGCGAAAAAAAAAATTCAGAGTGTGCTTTTCCCTTGTTTACGTGCCACGCCGTGATTTTGTTGGTGTTCTAGGCTCGCGTCTCTAGCACAATCTAGCCTAGGACCAGCACAGTACCGTCGTTGAGCATTTATTCAACTTTGCATCTCTGAATTGATTATTGCTGACCCTTTTTGCTACCATACTATAAGCCTTCCCAGCTCCACATACATCTACGTCGTGTGTTTGACTCTCCCTGGTAATCGCTCTATCCATGCTTTGAGAGTTTTTGACTACAACGGTTGCCGATCACCGCCTGCTGCTGGGTAAGAATTGGTAAGAATTTGGGATTTGCTTGACGGATTTGTGATACACCACCACCACTTCTTAGTAGTCTGTAGGATCATATTGTTGTGTGTTTCTATTGCTCCTAACCATGCCAGGATCACAAGCCGACGAGATTGACTGGGAGAACTTATCGAACAAGGAGCTTCATGATAAGTTTCAGCAAATGATGACTGAACAGGTGCAAGATGTGCTGAACAATTTTGAAGAGGCCATGGAGAAGATTACTGGCCTTGAGAAGACGTTCGAAACAAAGCTCGATAACAGATTTAATGAACTACTTGCGCGTCTTCCACCACCGGCTGCACCTGTCGCACCTCTGCAACAACAATAACTACGCCCCCTTCCGAATCAGTATGGACGAGCACAGCGTGTTCCTATTGAGCCAGAACAAAATTCTGGTGCCGCTGCTACTGCTGTTGGTGCTTCTTTGGCTCCTGCTACTGCTGCTGCTGGTACCCAGGAGGATGATGATTATGTGGGAGATTATGAGGATGAGGTTGATCAAAATCCGAACTACGTGCAGCCACCAGCACCACCACCACCAGGTCGACCTCAGGTATATATTCGTAATGGTAGGCCTGCACCACCACCTCAGGTACGAGATGATGTCCATATTCCTAAACTGAAATTGAATATTCCACCATTTGAGGGTAGATATGTTTCTGATATATATCTTACTTGGGAGTTAGAAACTGAACAACGATTTACATGTTTACAATATCCTGAGGAGAGACGAGTTGCTGCTGCTGTTTGTGCTTTCACTAGTTTTGCATGTGTATGGTGGTCTGAACATTGTAGATTATATCCTATTCCAACTACTTGGGCTGCTTTGAAAACTGCTATGCGTACGCGTTGGGTTCCACCATATTATCAACGTGAATTGCTTCAAAAATTGCAGCGTTTAAGACAAGGGAAAAATTCTGTAGAAGAATATTATCAGGAATTACAAATTGGCATGATTAGATGTGGTATTGTTGAGGAGAATGAAGCTATGCTTGCACGTTTTCTGGGTGGATTAAATAGAGAGATTCAGACCATTCTAGACTATAAGGAGTATACTAATATCACTCGTTTATTCCATCTTGCTTGTAAAGCTGAACGTGAAGTGCAGGATCGACAAGCATTGGCGCGAACTAACTTTTCTGCAGGCCGACCTTCATCATGGACACCGCGTGCATCTTCTACTTCAACTGCACCAGCACCTCAATCAAGTGTCTCCTCCAGTCGTGATACAAGAAAACAGGCACAACCACCATTATCTGCCAAGAGCGCACCTGCTGGGCCTGCACAGAGTTCTGCTTCTTCCATGGCATCAATAGGGCACACAAGTGATATTATTTGTCGTCGTTGTAAGGGAGGAGGTCATTATGCGAGAGAATGCAAATCTCCGCGTGTGATGATTGCTACCGCGGATGGTGGATATGATGAGGACATCAATACAATTGTTACACCCACAGCCCCTGCTACTATACATACTGGACCAATTACTAGAGCTCGTGCACGCCAACTAAATTACCAGGTACTTTCGTTTCTTGGTAATGATTCTAATGTTCATGAGAATATGATGCTGCCTAAATTGGATACATTTGTTTTGCTTACAAATGAAGGGCCTAGCTTGGAGAAGGATGAACATTGGAGCAAGAACAAGCATGGAGATGATGGCATGCGCAAGGGAAACAAGAACGGAGTTACAAGTGATGATTTCAGGACTTTGAAGCCACCATAATGGGTGCATCAAGCCTTGGACGAAATATACAAGACGCCACTTCATAAATTTCGTCCCGAGGCTATTTTAGGTGCTGCGTCACCTTATTATTGGGCCAGGCCCATGTAATTTCGACATACATAAGTATAGGCTATTTTTAGAGTCCGTATGTGTGGGGAAACAAGAGATAGGGTTGATTTCGGACCCCTCCACCAAGGGCCACGAAATTCCCCCCTCTTCCTCCATATATACAGCCCTTAGGGCATCGTTTAGACTTTGGGTTTTGTTTAGATTAAAAGTTCGCCATAGCTGCAACTTCGCGTACTTCGTTTGTGTTCAACGACCAGACAAAGGCGTCACAGAACCCCACCTTGATCAATAAAGCTTTCATCTTATATTCGCAATATCCAGATTGCAATCTTAGTTTCTTGCTTGTTCTTCGTTTGCTCGCAGGAAACAGACCCTCGTGGTCAGGTTGATCGTGCTCCGGCGTGGTCAATAACCTCTCGGAGTTGGTTTAGCGATTGCTAAGGCGCGACGTCCTCGCACGTTCGTAGTCGGATCGTCAAAGTCGACTTCCACCAAAGCGAAATCCACCATCTCATCGAAAGACGGGACACCTTTGCCTCTATCAGGTATATATTCGTAATGGTAGGCCTGCACCACCACCTCAGGTACGAGATGATGTCCATATTCCTAAACTGAAATTGAATATTCCACCATTTGAGGGTAGATATGTTCCTGATATATATCTTACTTGGGAGTTAGAAACTGAACAACGATTTACATGTTTACAATATCCTGAGGAGAGACGAGTTGCTGCTGCTGTTTGTGCTTTCACTAGTTTTGCATGTGTATGGTGGTCTGAACATTGTAGATTATATCCTATTCCAACTACTTGGGCTGCTTTGAAAACTGCTATGCGTACGCGTTGGGTTCCACCATATTATCAACGTGAATTGCTTCAAAAATTGCAGCGTTTAAGACAAGGGAAAAATTCTGTAGAAGAATATTATCAGGAATTACAAACTGGCATGATTAGATGTGGTATTGTTGAGGAGAATGAAGCTATGCTTGCACGTTTTCTGGGTGGATTAAATAGAGAGATTCAGACCATTCTAGACTATAAGGAGTATACTAATATCACTCGTTTATTCCATCTTGCTTGTAAAGCTGAACGTGAAGTGCAGGATCGACAAGCATTGGGGCGAACTAACTTTTCTGCAGGCCGACCTTCATCTGGACACCGCGTGCATCTTCTACTTCAACTGCACCAGCACCTCAATTAGGTGCCTCCTCTAGTCGTGATACAAGAAAACAGGCACAACCACCATTATCTGCCAAGAGCGCACCCGCTGGGCCTGCACGGAGTTCTTCTTCTTCCATGGTGATAGAGGCGAGGGTGTCCCGATCTTTCGATGAGATGATAACTATCGATTTGGTGGAGACGACTTTGACGATCCGACTACAAACGTGCACGACGTTGCGCCTGAGCAATCGCTAAACCAACTCCGAGAGGTTATTGACCACGCTGGAGCACGATCAACCTGACCACGAAGGTCCATTCCTGCAAGCAATCGAAGAACGAGCAAGAATATGATAAAGCAATCTGAATATTGCGAATATATATGAAGTATTTATAATGGTGGGGATCCGTAAGTGGTCTTGGTCTGGTCGTTGGACACAAACGAAGTACACGAAGTTGCAATGGCTAACTTTTAACTAAACAAATCCCAAGGAAAAGCTACTAGATGGATCTACTTATATAGGAGCAAGGGGTGGCGGCCAAGGAGGTGGGAGGACGTCCCAAGGCAGCCTAAAACTAAATCTAGGTCGTACAAGGCCAATGGGCCCAAGTGGAGGTGATGTAACACCTTTGGACTTGTAGTTTGACTCGGATTCTGCTGCAGCATCAGATTGTTTCGTCCACAACTCAACGCTCCGGATGAATTTGAAGGTGATTCCACTTGGGTTGGAAAGTGCACGAAATCTAGTTTCCAACAAAAGAAGAATCACCCAATTTGGAGTCCGTATGAAAAACTTGTGTGCGTTTTGAGTCAGGTATGTCTGTGCAATCCGAATCTGAATCCAGAACGTGAGAGACTTGGACTCTATCTTCTCTTGGGCCAAAAGTGACGTGAGAGAACTTTTTGGACAGAAAATAAACATCTCTTTCTTCCTTATCTTCATATGTGAATTGTACAAATGTCCCATACACCTGCAATTAGATAAAACACAAAAGTGTGTGAAGTATTTTTGTTCTGGATAACACAAATAGATTATTGAATAGTTTGCACTAGAAATCACCTGACAAATATGCATATATGCAATATTTTTGGTCATATCCAAGGTAGTCATGTCCTCATCATCCTCCCCTTCTTGAAAATAAAGCCGTCCTCGGCGTTGCTTAATCTGAAATGTGGCTAACAAAAGAGACAAGGTGTACATGTTGTATATGTATATGTCATCCATTTTTACTTCCCTTGATTTTTGCATATATGACACATGAATAGATGAGTAACTTGCATAGTTCATAAAATCTAAAGCCAAAAAATTAGCACAAGAAGTAGAAGGCATGAAAATATTGCAACTCAGTTTGCACATATAAGTGAAGCTCTTATTCATTTCAAAAGATTGACAATGTTCATCATTAAACCATCCCAACATTGGTGAATAAACCTTACTTGCATCAAATTTACATGCTACAACATGCTTAAATAAGCAAACATGCAATAAGTCATTCAACACAGAATCATCACCAAGATTAGAGGTCGTATCAAAATGATTAAACATTGGTTCTTTTGCATCAATAGTTAATTCAATGGGTGCACTCAAAATTGTTGGTATTTCAGTTGTTTGATCACATGGCAAAGTCAAATTATCAACATAGTCCTCGAAAATAGGTGGTGTGATCAAAGTAGTGGGTAGCTCATCAGATGGTGCATTCAAATTGACAAGGCATTCATCATTCTCATGTAGAGATGGAAGATCAGTACCTTTGTCATTACCTCTTATGATCAACTCAGATGATGTAGCCACTCTCGGGGGCGATGTGTCACATGGTGGAGGTGATGTAGTCCTGACAACAATGGATGTGGTTGTCATAGTATGCCTAGTAGTTGAAGGAACAATCATATCAACTCTTGGAATGTGCACCGTGCGCTTGTTCTCCTCGTGGCCAACACGTTGTTTTATTTCCTGTTCAGCTTTGCAAGCAAGATGAAACAAATGGTCCATAGGATAACACTCTTCATGAATTAGTATCTCTTGAATATCACGGTTTAATCCTCCCCAAAATCTATCCATAAAATCATCTTCACTTTCTTCTAAAGAGGAATGCAACAAGGTAGTTTGTAAATCATCATAATATTTTGTTACAGTTTCACTACCTTGTTTTAAGTGTTGCAACTTCTTAATCATGTCACGAGTATAATAAGCAGGGACGAAAGTATGTCGCATGGCAAGTTTCAAATCATCCCAAGTAGTAGGTATATAATCAGGGTGTAACCAACAATATTCACTCCACCAAACCAAAGCATAACCAGTGAAAGAACCAACCGCAACCTTAACCTTTTTATGTTCATCGAAATTATGGGAAGCAAATATATTTTTTATGTCGAACTCCCATTCAATATATAAAGCAGGTTTAAAACGGCCATTAAATGGTGGTATAGATACATTAACCTGATCATGTGCATTTGGATGTTTGTGCACCTCTCGTGACGGTTGTGGTATTTGCAAAGGTGGTGGCACGTCTCCCGCGATCGACAAAGCCCATGAATTGACTCTGGATCCTGTCATGATTAGTAGAACAAGAAACAAAACCCAAAGATAATGTTCCTATAACTACTAGGATGTGGTGGTAAAACGCTCACAGTAAAGCAAATATCAATGTCTTACAAGTTCTTACCATGCAGCAGGCGGTGATCGGCAACCAGCGGTGTCAAGTAACTCCGAATATTGAGTAAAGCAATTGCCAGGGGAGCGTACGTATACACGGTGTAGAAATATATGGAGCTAGGTTGGCTATATATGGTAGCAAAAGATTAGCAATAATCAATTCAAAGATGCAATGTTGAATAAACGCTCAACGACGGTACTGTGCTGGTCCTAGGCTAGACCGGACTAGAGACGCGAGCCTAGAACACTAATGAGGTCACGGCGTAGCACAACTAGCATCAATGAAGGATACTAAGTAGCTCTTGACAGCAAGATATAAGTGAAGATCACAACGACAGTGAAGATAATGATGAAAAACAACTGCCAGGCAGGATATACAACAACTCTCTCTCCAACTTTCCTCTTGAAAAGTTTGAGACAATTTTCTGATAAATTCTTTCAAAGAATTCTACTAACTCAAGCTTTCCAATGCAAAAAGAATCACTCAATTCCGAGTTGATATGAGGAGTCAAAGAATTCTAAAACTGGCCTGAAAAATTGGAACAAGCTGTGTTCACGAACTTCGGAGGGCAAAAAGACCTATTTAGAAGCCGATTTTGAGGTGTCAAATATTGAACTTGCTTCTGCAACTATTTAGATGCGGCTCGTCGCTATCTTCAATTTGAGTACTCACGGAGCCAAAACGGACTTCGTATGAGGAAGATACACCTGTTTTACTGAACAGTGCGCAAAACAGATTCCAATCCGAATTCAGGTACGAGATTGATTCTAGATAGATCCAATTTTTTTCTTCTCTCTTTTTTTTCTCACGCTTTTTTTTCTTTTTCTTCT